>NC_133791.1:19079941-19192318 GCF_003597395.2 Chelonoidis abingdonii
TGGAAGTAAGTTACATTTCTTAGCCCCATGACATCCAAAGCACAGAGCCACGCTCGACCTCTCCTGGATACTGTCATGGATCCCTACCACGCATGACTTGAGATATAAAATTAAAGGCTACTGGTGATACTCGCCCGAGCATCTGTCTCTGTAAACTTTACTGAAAATAGCTGAAAACCACTGTCACATTTTTCTCCCTGCCTCACCTCCTCCGCCTCCAGCCTAGGCTCCCGAGCGCGCTAGGCGCCCCGTTCAGCGCCAATCCGACTCAGCAGGGGCAGCGCTGGCTGCTAAGCTTGTAGCGGGAGGCAGGGGGAATCTTGCTGAGGGAAAAGCTCCTCAGGAGCACCTGCCTGCCTCATGGACAGTTGAAAGTTAGCTGTTCACTTCCTAGCTGAACTGATTAGGGGCTATTTCTGTTCTGGCATCCTTGAAGTGTCATCACAGTGGTTGTGGGGGGGAACCAAAGCCGGGCATTTCTTTTCTGCCTCCGGTGAGGCAATCTTCTAACAATATAACCATAAAAAATACAAATCGAAAATCCAGGAACCATTCAAGTTTCAAATGCTGATAGATTTGGATAACCCACCCACCCGAACAACCGGAGTGAAATTAACAAGGATGCCAGAAGTATAGCCCGAATCCCACGGAGTGAACAGCTAATGCTTAAACGTGTTTCTATGTCAGTCAGCAGGCAGCCGGGGAAGGGCTGTCTCCCTCAGGCCAGTCCCCCTGCCTGCTAAAAGCAGAGGGGAGCATCTTGCGAGCCCCGCTGAGTGGGAAGGTCAGGGAAGGCAGAACGGAGGCCACAGTCGGGCAAACCCGGCCTGGAGAGGAAGAGAGAGAAACTAATGTGACAGTGAGTTTCCTTCCAAGCTTTTATTAGCTTTGAGTTTGAAGCTGCTGTAGTCAGCCCAAAGAGTGAAGAGTGAGCATAGCTGAATGCTTCACTATTTGCCGGTACGCTACTTGTGCCTCTGTTTACTGGTACTGCCGGTACGCCGTACAGCTTACGTTCACTCTGCACACGTGGCTGCTAACTGAATGCCGTCATGCTTTTCAATACCCCTTGATCCTCCGCTGCGTGCGCCCTCTCGTTAATGTTTCAGCTCACCGGTGGTAATGCTTTCCTCTCTCCGCAGGCCCTTCAGGAAGCCCCCAGCATCTCTGGACCCCGAGAGATGGGAGCTTTGCTTCCAGGTGGGGGTTGGCAGTACTATAATGTTGGCACACAAAGCATGTTGCAATGAGCTGTCTCGAAAGCTGGTTTTGTTTTTGAGGGATACGAGGAGGCCTTTCTGTCTCAATTCCGCCTTCCAGTCTTCCTGCAAACCAAGCAAGTGTTCAAAACAATTTCAAATGATCAGCCTTTTGCTCCACAGACCAAAGCTCCCCCTCACTGTCTTCCTTTGAAGATGCTCCACAACATGGTTGGATCTCTCAAGGAGTAATTTTAAAGCGAAACAGAAAACAAAGTATGCAAACGACAGACTCAGGCCCCCTGAAGACCACAAGTCTGTCTAATGAGTTCTTCTAACAGTGTGCAGGACGAGGCGGCTGGCCTCTCGGTGGAGTCAGCGCGTGGAGAGAAGAGAGCACGTAATGAGGAGACTATTCCACCAT
This sequence comes from Chelonoidis abingdonii, assembly GCF_003597395.2. NCBI lineage: Eukaryota > Metazoa > Chordata > Testudines > Testudinidae > Chelonoidis > Chelonoidis abingdonii. Next base: position 19,081,565 of record NC_133791.1, read on the forward strand.
CTGCTGCAAAAATCTAATGTTACTCGTCATGGGCGGAATGAAAAAATGCAAGAAGGAAATACTGTCAAAGGCGATTGTGAGCCGATATGTGTGCCAGAGCACAGCCTCTGCAGCATTCTTGGTCGTCCCTCGCCGAAAAGATGAACTTTTGTAGCTCTGCTTAGACAAGTCCTTGAAAAGCATGAAAACATATAGTGCTTTTGCGTTCAATTTCTCGCTCCCCTCTCGCCCGTATTGTGCGAAACGATACAGAAGTTATCGGGAGTATTGTGTGGAACAAGACAAGTTACTTAGTATCAGAGGGGTAGCCGTGTTAGTCCTGAGCTGTAAAAGCAGCAAAGAATCCTGTGGCAGCTAGCGAGACTAACTAGACGTTTGTGGAGCATGATGCTTTGTGGGTGAAATCCGCACTTGTTCAGATGCATTCGTAGTGGAAAAGTCCAGGGCCAGGTATATGATATAACAAGCGAATGAGAAGCAAGGCTAGAGATTAAGAGGTTGTTCAATTCACGGGAAGGATGAGGCGCCTCTTCCTAGCAGTGAGGTGTGAAGAACCAAGGGATGGAGGAAAGCTGGTTCTGGTAAATGGGCAACCATTCTCACAGTCTTGGTTAGTCCAGAGCTGAGTGTGTCAAATTTGCAGATAGAACTGAAGCCTCAGCAGTTTTCTCTTTGATAGGTCAGTCTGAATTTGTTTTGCTGCAGGATGGCCACTCTTTAAGGTCTGCTATAAGTGGTGGCCCAGGAATGGTAGAAGGGTCTCCTACAGGTTTTGTATATTGTCATTCCTGAAGTATCTGATTTGTGGCCATTTATCCTTTTCCCGTAGAGACTGTCGCAGTTTGCAATGTAACGTAGCAGAGGGCATTGGCTGGTCATATGAATGGCATATATTACATGGTGGACGTGCAGGTGAATGAACCAGTGGATGGGTGTGGGCTGATCGGTTAGGTCCTGTGATGGTGTCATCTGGTGTAGTGATTATGGTGGCAGAGGTGCATGAGAGTTGTTGCATGCATTGGTCATAAACAGTATAGCTAAGGGTTGAATGTTCTTTTACCTGGATAAGGGTTAACAAAGGAACCAACACCTGCCAGAGGACCATCAGGAAACCGAATTTTTCAAGCTCAAGGGGAATTTTTGGGGTGTGGTTCTGTTGTCTGTGTCTCGTAGGCTCCTCAGCTATGAGAGTGATCTCTAGCTCCAGGCATTCGCTAATCTTCTGGTTTCAGTGTAAGTACAGAAACAATGGCTTATATGTGGGTTTTTTGTGTATTTACATTTGTAGTTGCTGGAGATTTTAAATTGGACTGTCTTTGGCTGAGCTGTTATTCATGTTTTCTTTTAAGCAATGTGGAGCCCTGTAAGTTGCGATCTAATACAGAGACCATTGTTAATGTTCTTTTTCTTTATTTTTTTATATAAAGCTTCTTTTTAAAACGGTTTCTTAGCTAAGGAACGAAGGGAGGGGGAAACTCTGGTGTTAGATTGTCTAGGTTTAATCTGCATACTTGGTGAGGGGAGAGACACTACTCTCTGCGTTTGTTGTAAGAATTGAAGCGGGATGAGAAGGGGAAGATGTATCCTTTGTTGCTCCAAAACGTCTGTTAGTCTGTAAGATGCCACAGGATTCTTTGCTGCTTTTACAGATCCAGACTAACACGGCTACCCCTCTGATACTAAGTACTTGTTTGTTCACAAATATCCCGATAACTTTGTATGTTGCAAAAGGAAACGGGGCGAGAGGGGAGGGAAATTGAAAAGCAAATGCACTTATGTTTTATGCTTTTCAAGGATGTCTAACAGAGTACAAAAGTTCATCTTTAATGGGAGGGCGACCCAGAATGCTGAGAGCTGTGCTCTGACACACATATCGAGCTCAAATGCCTTTGAAGTATCTTCTGATTTTTCATTCCGCCTGAAGTAACATTAGATTTATGCAGCAGATGGGGAATAGTCCCTCATTACGTGGCTCTCTTCTCCAGCGCTGACTCCAAGAGAAGGCAGCCCGCCTCGTCTGCACACTTTAGAAGAACTATTAGACAGACTTGTGGTCTTCAGGGGGCTGAGTCTGTCGTTTGCATATTTTTTTTCTGTTTCGCTTTAAAATTACTCTTGAGAAGTCCAACATGTTGTGAGCATCTTCAAAGGAGAAGGGAGGGGGGAGTTTGTCTGTGGAGCAAAAGGTGAATCATTTGAATTCGTTTGAAAACAACTTGGCTTGTGTTTGCAGGAAGAACTGAAGGAGGAATGAGACAGAAAGGCCTCCCTGTGACCTCCCTCAAACAAACCAGCTTTGAAGAAGTCATTGAAATGCTTTGTGTGCAAACTTTGTAACTGCAAACCCCACCTGGAGCAAAGCTCCCCCATCTCTCGGGGGTCCAGGATGCTGGGGAGGCTCCCTGAAGGGCCTGCGGAGAGAGGAAAGCATTACCAGGGTGAGCTGAAACTAACGAGAGGGGCAGCACGCAGCGGAGATCAAGGGGATTGAAAAGACTGACGGATTCAGTTAGCAGCACCTGTGCAGAGGTGAAAGTAAGCTGGTACGGCCCGGTACGGAGTACCAGTAAAAAGAGGCACAGTAGCGTACCGGCAAATAAGTGAAGCATTCAGTACTGGCTCACTTTCACCTCTTTGGGCTGCATAACAAGAAGTTCAAACTCAAAGCTAATAAAAGCTTGGAAAGGGAAAACTCACTGTCACATTAGTTTCTCTCCTCTCTCCTCCTCCAGCCAGGCTGCCCGATGTGGCTACGCTCTGCATTCCCTGACCTTCCCACTCAGCAGGGGCTGCAGATGCTCCCCTCTAGCTTGTAGCAGGGAGCAGGGGGACTGGCTGAGGGAGAAGCCTCCCCAGGATGCCTGCTGCCTGCATAGAAACAGTTTAAGCTTAGCTGTTCACTCCGTGGGATTCGGGGCTATTTCTGGCATCCTTGTTAATTTCACTCACGGTTGTTGGGGGTGGGGTGGGGTTATCAAATCTATCATAGATTTGAACTTGGAAATGGTTCCTGATTTTGATTGTATTTTTTATGGTTTATATTGTTGAAGATTGCCTCATCCAGGAGGCAGAAAAGAACTGCCCGGCTTTGGTTCCCCCCCCCACAACAACTGTGATTGAAATTAACAAGGATGCCAGAAATAGCCCCTAATCCCAGTTCAGACTAGGAAGTGAACAGCTAAATTTCAACTGTTCCTATGAAGGCAGCAGGTGTCCTGAGGAGGCTTCTCCCTCAGCCAGTCCCCCTGCTCCCTGCTACAAGCTAGAGCGGTGCCCCTGCTGAGTACGGGCATTGGGGGAACGGGGAGCCTAGCCGCGTCGGGCAGCCTAGCTGGAGGAGGAGGAGGGAGGACAAGGAGAAAAATGTGACAGTGAGTTTTCAGTTTTTCAGTAAAGTTTTATCACAGACAGTGCTGGGAGTATAACAGTAGCTTTATTTTCTATATCTAAGTCATGCAGTGGGAGGGATCCATGAAGTATCCAGGAGAGGTGGGTGGCTTGTGTTTGGACTGTATGGGTAAGAAATGTAACTTACTTCCACCCTGGCCCCACCTCTTCAGTCTGAGGCCCCGCCCCTTTGGGGGTGGGGGCAAAGTGGGACCTGTACCAGAAACAGCTGTATTTTACTTTCACTCCGACTGGTGGCCATGTGGTAGGCTGCCTGGAAGGAGGGGACCCCAGCTCACAACAGGAGACTCCTGGCTAAGAAGGGCTGACAAGGGCGAGTGGAAGAGAAGCTGACCCAGAGACTGACCCTTTGTTCGCAGCTTCCTTCCATCCATCTTGGGAACTTTATCGGCCTCGTCACCCGCAGCACAGACAAGTAAACGGCCCTGGCCTCCTCACTGCACAGGGGCAGGGAAGGCAAGTGGCCTGCCCAGGCCCTGGCGTTGTGTGTGTAGCAGAGCCGAGGAGAGAATGCAGCTCTCCCAGCTCTCAGGTGTGGCACAGCCCTGTAACTCCATCCACCCTCTCCCAAGGACTCCGACACTCTCCAGACGGCCCCCCTGCGATTTCAGCAACCATCCATCTGCTGCCTCCTGCCTACAGGACAAAGAGTCACTCTCCCTCTTGAGGCCATGGCTCTTTGGCTGTTGCACGCACTTGGTCACACCTGAACATTGGCGCTGCCACACAGACATGCCAGGTCCTGCGCCTGGGCTACCCAGGAAAGCTGATTCCTCTCCGCACATCTGGCATGGTAGCATGGGAGCAGCGAATAGAAGCCAGTGGGGACTGTGATTCCAACAGCAGGAGGTCCCCAGGGAAGTACAAACTGAGCAAAGTGTCTCTTTTCTGAGAGGGAGCCTGCATGTTTCTGGGGCAAGATCAGATCCCTGGCTTGGAATCCTGAGTCCTCTTGGGGCATTTGCTTGTCCTGAGGCTCTGTTCAGATTGGAGCTGACAGGTTCAGCATGACGAGGAACAGAGCCCAGCAGTGCGCTCTGTCACCAAGAAGGCTGGTGTGTAACACTGCAAATTAACTGCAGTAATTGAAGTTGTGCAAACATAATTTATCCTGGTAGGATTCACGGCTGCTGCAGACTGGCCTGGATTTGAGCTTTGATGTTTTCCCTGTTGGCCAGATGTGGAACGTTTATTCTTTATACTCCCACTTAAAGCTATTCTTTTCCAGACAACTTTGCATTATTCTTTCAGACTGCATGAAAGTTTCCCTGCAATTTGCTATGCCTGGGGTCACTGATCGCCTTAGACCTTGACTAGTGAGCTCTGAAGTGATTGGCTCTGCCTGTCAGCGTACTGACCAGACCCAGGGAAACAAACTCAGCACAAGCCAAGGATAAGCCTGCCTCACTTCTGGCTGTCCCCCGGCATGCAGCATGAGGTTACACGCGTACAGGGCTATAAACTCGGGAGTCACAGCTGCCCACCCCAGAGAGGAAGAATGGTCCGGAGGTTAGGGCAGCAGCCTGCGAATTGGGAGAGTTGGATTCAATTCCCTGTGTGACCCTGGGAAGTTACTTTGGCCTGGATCCACAAAGGGGCAGAGGTGTCTATGTACAGACTCCACTGAACAGCACAAGGTGGGAGGCAGATCCTGGGGAAAGGCTGCAGATTACGTGTGGCATAATTGTTCATCGCCACCAATGGACTCCTGTACTCACGGTTTCATCTCAGCCAGCAGAGGGCAGCATCCCAGTACTTGTATTTCCCCTCCAAGGTGCAGCCAGCACATCCACCTGAGGCTCCCAGCTCTTCAGCCATCACCTCTTGTGGGTGGAGACACCTGGCAACCCCCATCCTGACTAGGGTTTTCCCAGGCTGCGCAGTGCCCTGACCTCCCAGGCAAAAGACAGTCTGCCTCAGCAGGCCTGCTTCACGTCTCTCCTCAGGGACAGGGCACGGTGTAATTTCTCACCGTTAAGTTAGCACACAGTGCACGTAAGCAAGCACATGTATTCTTAAGGTGAAAGCATTGCAGAGAAAACACGTCGAAGCAATAAAAGACATGCAGGCTAATAAGCTTCTTGGAGATCACCCATCGGCATCTTTATTAGAAACACAGCTGGGGGAAGAGCTGATCATCAAGTGGGCGTGTTTCCAGTGGAGTCCCACGGGGATCAGTGCTTGGCCCTGCGCCAGCCAATGTTTTGCTCAATGACCTGGAAGGGAACATAATAGCATCACTGATAAAGTTTGCAGATGACATGAAAATTGGTTGAATGGCAACTAGCGAAGAGGACAGGTCACTGGTACAGAGTGTGACCAGGTGCAGCAGGCCCTTGGAAGCCTCCTGCTGGAGACCTCATGGTCCTACCACACCCTGCCCCAGGAAAAGAGGAGTCAAGGTGGTTCCTTTGGGCCTGCCTAGAAAGGCTACAGGGAAGCAACCAATCAGAGCCCGACAGACTCAGCTAAAAGGTGCTGCGGGGCCTGAGCAGGGCAGTCCCTGGCTGGGGCTAGAGTGGGAGGATGGGGGCTCTGCTCTGGACTGGACTGGCCAGCTTGATGGGCTGCAATAGCTAAATCTGGAAGTGAAAGGCGCTGAGCGCTTGAGCCTGAAGGGAAGAGGCCAGGGAATAGCAGCAGCAACTGAGTAAAGGAAGCCGCATGTGGCTGCTATTTATAGGGTCCCTGGTCTGGAACCTGGAGTAGTTGGTGGACCTGGGTGCTGGGAAGGGGGCTAAGTCCAGAGAAGGGGATGAGGCTTGTTTAGAAGGCCAAGCAAAGGGCAGAATTTCAAAGGCTCAGGGATGGGGCTAAAGACCCTGGTAAGGGCAGGCAGATCATTTGGTGAACTGGACTGAGAGATGACCGAGCTGGAGAGCTGGGGCGGTGAGAACAGGTGAAGACAGAGTCTTTCCAGGGTGAAAGCCCTGGGGGGGTGGGGCGCAGTGCTCTATAATAGGACAAGGAAGGACTGAAAGCTCGCCCCAAAGGGGCTGAGAACTGAGCCCAGAGACAGGGCTGAAGGCACTAACAAGGGCACAGCCATTGTCCTTGTTGGACCTTTCTTAGCCCAGGAAGGTTTTGTCCATTTTAGACTTGGCAGGAGGCTGAGTCACTGAAGATCCACCCAGTGAGGCCAACAACCTACAGGGGGCGCCAGGAGCAGAAAAGATTGCAGCACAACACCCGGCCAACAGGAGGTACTGACAGGAGGCGAGTGCCCCGTCACACGGAGCGATATGGATCGCTCAGTAAACTGGTTGCATATAAACAATATGTGTTTTAGTCTGGCTAAATGTGTAGGTCTCAGAACAAAGAACACAGGCTGCACTTACGGGATGGGGGACTCTATCCTCGGCAGCAGCAACAATGAAAAAGATTCGGGAGTCGTGGTGGATAATCAGCTTAACATGAGCTCTCAATGTGATGTTATGGCCAATAGGGCTAATGCGATTCTGGGATGCATAAAAGGGGGACTCTTGAGTGGAACAGAGAGTTTATTTTACCTCTGAATTTGGCACTGGTGCAACCGCAGCTGGAATCCTGGGTCCAGTTCTGGTGCCCATGATTCAAGCAGAATGTTAATAAATTGGAGAGGGTTCAGAGAAGAGCCACGAGAATGATTAAAGGATTAGAAATCCTGCCTGATAGTGACAGACTCGAGGAGCATCATCTACTTAGCTTAACAAAGAGAAGATGAAGGGGTGACTTGATCAGAGTCTAGGTGCACATTTTTAACACTGAGGGTAATTAACCATTGGAACAACATACCAAGGGTCACAGTGGATTCTCCATCACTGACTATTTTTAAATCAAGAAGGGCTGTTTTTCTGAAAGCTCTGCTCCAGGAATGATTCTGAGGCGGGTGTCTGGCCTGTGTCCAGCCAGGAGATCCAACAGGATGATCACAATGGTCCATAGAATCTATGACTCCATGAACCTTGGCCTTGGTCACAGCTGTCCTGCCCAATCACTGAGACAGGCCCCAGGAGCTCCCAGCTGTGACCCAGCCTCTGCATAACAACTGGGGCTGCACAAAGAGCCATGATGCAGCAGCTGTGAGTGGATGTGATAGGGCCGGGGGAACCTGACGGGCTGGACTGTGGGAATGAGTCTCTGACAATTGGTCTGAGCTCTCTGCCTCAGTGTCCCCCCTGGGCTCTGAATTCAGCAAGCGAAGGGCATTGGCAGGAGCCAGGCCTTTAGGAGCCAGGCAGTTCACCAGCTTCTGGGCCTCCTGACTCTGTGTGTGACTCTGCTCGGGGGCCTTATGGGGCCCGGCGGGTCTGGAGGAGGGGTGAGCTTTAGCACCTACACACCCAGGTGTGGATTTCACCTTGACTCTGGAGGTGGGACGGTCCCCGCTGGCCGAGCTCTGCTAGTCTCACAGGCTGCACCTCCCCATGGTAACCAGGGCCCATCACTCTGAATGGAGCATCCGGAGCCACGGGGCCCTGTCTCTGTGAACAGCCGCTTTCCAAAGCTGTGTTTGGCGTTACGTGGGGGTGGGTACATAGGCGTGTGTGCGTGGCAGGGAGTGCGGGAGAGTTAGTGTCTGGTTGTGTGTGAGTGTGGGGTGGGCAGAAGGGTGTGTGCACCAGCCTGTGTATGCGCAGGGGTGCTGCTGTGGTTGTGGGTGTGTTGGTGTCTGACTAGCTGTGGTTCAGTGTGTGTGCATGTGTGTTCCTGCAGTGCTCCGTCTCCTCCCACTCGTGCTGGACCCATGAAGTGTTTCACCCTTGAAAGCTCCATGTTATGGCCCTGCACCGAGCAGTGTCTCTAGAACCTCCCTGCTCTCCACAGGAAGCTCGTGGCTCCTCCGTGAGCTGAGCTGCCCGAGTGTCCCTAAGCAGCTGAGAGCTGCGATCGTGACACGGTGATTGGTGCTGTTAGTGGGTGGAAGAGGACAGCGAGATTAACTGGGGACTGGCCTGGGTTGCTCGGAAATGACACATTTTGGATGGGCTGTCAGGCGCCACAGTGGGCTCCTTCTATTATTCCTCCCCTTGCTAGGCCTTCTCCAGTGACTGCTCTGTCAGGCCAGGTAATGGCAGAGCTGCCAATCCAGAGGAGACTAAATAAGAGCCGTTGTGAGTGGTCATTTCACTGGGGATTCAGAACATGCAATTTGTAGCCAGCTGATTGGCACAGTGGAAAAGGGGGCTGTAGAGGAAGGGAGAAAGCAGCGGGAAAGCGCAGTTGCCCCTGAATGGGGCAAGGGTGTTAGGAGACAGAGCAGGGGGATTTCTCGTAGAGGGCTCAGTGAAGAGCCCCCGGAGGGGAGCATGGACACAGGGCATGAGGGCTACGCGTGGGAGGCAGCCGGGCATCACTGTCTAGGGGGAGGTGAAGAGGTGGTGCACACGCCTGGACAGCAGAACATGCCTGTGTGTGTGTGTGTTGAGCTAAAGCTGGATGACACTGGGATGTGTGGGGCAAAGGTTTGATCCAGGGCAGCACGGGGTGGCGGAAGGCACAGGAGTGCAGCTCTCAAGTGCTGAGTAGGATGGGACCTGCGGGGCGGTGGGGGAGGGGATCCTGTGCTGTGGATTGTGTGGGGCCCGATCCTGCACAGCCAAGCATTACTGTATTATTATCATGGTCGTGCAGAGGAGCCTGCCGTGGCCCTGGCCCCCGTTGTGCCAGGTGCTGTATAAACGCGGAACGAGGAGAGAGCTGACAGTCGAAGTGTGGAGGACAGACAGCAAGTGGATACAGACACAGGTGAAGGAGCATATGGAAACCATTAGCTAGGTGTTAGCAGAGCATGGGGTGGAGGCCTGATCCGGAAGTGCAGCGTGTGGGGCAAGGCGCGATCCTGTCATGTGCAGAGGGCAGCAGGGCCCAGGGATTGCTGAGGGCAGGGGAGCCTGATTCTTCGTGGCGTGGGGGCCTCAAACCTACATTAGCAAGAGCACTTGTGGGGGGGCAGGGAGACATCTGCACTGCAGCATTACTGGGGGGTGGGGTGGGGAGGAGGCTGATCCTGCCTTACTGGGCACAGGGGGGCACATTGGAACTACTCACCCAGGGCATGGGAACTTTGCTGTCCCATGACTGAGACTGGATGTGTCTCCACCCTGGCTCAGCCAGCAGCTCTCACCCTGGCTTGTGTCGTGTGGGAGATCAGACAGAATGGTGGTGATGGTCCATTCTGGCCTTAAAATCTATGAGTAAATCCTGCATGGAGGGGCCCGATCCTGCATCGCTGACATCGTGGGGAGGTGCCTGAACCTGCATGGCCTAGAATGTGGGGATGGGCCCAATCCTACCTCACCAGGAAAGCTGCTCTGTGGGTGCCAATTTCTTCCTTGCTGAGCAGCATGGTGAGATCTCAGCGGTTTGGGGGGGTGGGGGGAGACACAGAACTAACTGCCTCCTCCAACTTGAGACCAAGTCTCCTCTGACAGGCCTCAGTGCTTTTATGCTGCCCACCCACATGTGGGGGAGCCAGAGTGTGAGGGGGCTGGGGAATGCAGAGGGTTAGACCCAACACTTGGCCTTACTTGTGCTTCATTTGCACTTACAAGGGTGTGCACACTCCTGACTGTATCCCATGCACCATTCTCCCCATGCCCACACTCTTCCTGCTACAGGGGCCCTTCAGGATCTAGGCTGACAGGGACCATCACGTTGGTCCCTGGGTGCAGCTTCCAGAAGTGGGGTTTTGGCTGGACATGCTGCTGGGAGAAGGAGAGGGTGGCCATGATTCTACTGGGTGATATCTCAAAGCACTTTCTGTCCTGCAGATGAAGGAAGCAGGATAGATGCAAGGGAGTTACTGCTCTATGCCCCCAAATCCCCAATCCCACAACTGAGGAAGAGAGCCATGGGGGTTAAAAAAACAAAACACCCTGTTTTAGTGGGGAAGTGAAGACAGCTATAAAAATAAAAATATACAATAAATGGAAGAAATAGGAAATTGATAGTAATGAATATAAGTCAGAATATAGGAATTGTAGAACATTAATAAGGGAAGCAAAGGGACACAAGGAGAAATCTATGGCCAACCAGAGTTAAGGACAATAAGGAGTTTTAAAAAATATATTATGAACAAAAATCCTGGCAACAGAACTGGTCCATTACTAGATGGAAAGGGTAGAATTTTCAATGTTTATCAAAAATAATGCAGGAAAGGCAGAAGTGTTCAATAAGTGTTTCTGTTCTGTATTTAGGGAAAAAAACAGATGACATAGTCTCATCATATGGTGATGATAGCACTCCTTACATTCCACTAGTGTCTCTAGAGGATGTTAAACAGCAGCTACTAAAGTTAGACATTGTAAAATCAGCAGATCCAGATAACTTGCATCCAAGAGTTTTAAAAGAGCTGGCTGAGGAGCTCGTTGGACTGGTAATGTTCAATAAATCTTGGCGCACTGGGGAAGTTCCAGAAGATGGCAAGAAAGCTAACATTGTGCCAGTTTTTTAAAAGGGTAAATGGAATGTCCTGGGTAATTATAGGCCTGTTGTCCTGACATTGATCCTGGGCAAGAGAATGGAATGGCTGGCATGAGAATCAATTTAATAAAGACCTAAAGGAGAGTAATATAATTAATGCAAATAACATGGGTTTATGGCAAATAGATCCTATCAAACTAATTCAATAGCTTTTTTGGATGAGATTACAAATTTGGTTGCTAACGGTAATAGCGTTGACGTACTATCCTTAGACTTCTGTAAGGTGTTTGACTTGATACCACACAATATTTTGATTCAAAAAATAGAATGCTAAAAAATTAACATGGCCCACATGAAATGGCTTAAAATGGCTAAATGATCGCTCTCAAAATGTAACTGGGATCATCATCGAGCAGGTCTGTTTTCAGTGGGGTCTCGGTGGGATCGATTTTTGGCCCTGCACTGTTTAACCTTTTTATCAATGACCTCGAAAAAAACATAAAATCATCACTGATAAAGTTTGCAGGTGACTGTCAGGCTAGCTGGAGTGACTTACAAAAATGGGGGCCAACCTCAGGGCAGACTTTGGGCAGGCCCATGGCCAGTGTTATACAGGAGACCTGACTTGATGATCACTGTGGTCCCTTCTGGCCTTGGAACCTATGAAATGCTGAGAGGTGCTGAGCACCTGCAATGTCTTTGCTGGTTATTTACTATGAATGGAGGGGACGATGCTGTGCAGAGATCTGTTCCCGGAGAATTGCTGGGGATCCCTGTGGGATCTTTGATCTGAGAGTTGGGAGGGGATGACTGAGCCAGGAGGGGCCCTAATGGGTCCAGGAGAGCCCAAGACCAAGTGAGACTTGGCCAAGGGATGCTGAGCTGGGCAGGGAGGGAGCAGTGACTCATTTGCCATTTCCAGAGGCTCTAGGCCTTACATGGGCCATTGCCAGCCCCAGGGGGCCTTTGGACAAATGAGGAAAATGACAGACTAGAAGGAAATTAACAGAGCAGAAAATGCCAAATGATGTAGAAATAATTCCCTAGTTTAAGGGAAGCTTGTTGACTGTTTAATTTCAGAGCACAACTGTTTTCCTGTTGCTAAATTACAATATCAAAGTGGGGGCCCAGCGGGACCCTGTGGGCCAATGGGAAATTGACATGCAAAATACAGGGCTTTCCCACACATAATGAAGTCATTGAGGAGGTGAGTACAAGCCAGCATCCCCCCACCTCACTGGGATGTCCCATGTGGAAAGGGCAGAGGGGAACAGGGCAGGGCCAGGATTCTGGCTGTGCCTGGGCAGATAATTAGACAAATAAAACTATGAAAAGTTGCCAGATCATCAGCCTGCCCCAAATGGGGGACAGGAGGAGTGTCATGCCCGAGGCTGGGTGGGACCAGCTGGGACAGGCTGTACATGCTAAGAGTGCTCTGGGCAGGGCTGGCTCTAGGGGTTTTGCTGCCCTAAGCAGCCAAAAAAAAAAAAAAAAATGCTATCTGTGGCAATTCAGTGGGAGGGCCTGCGCTCCAAGCGAGAGTGAGGGACCCTCCGCCACATTGCTGCCAAATCCCTGAAAGTGCCGCCCCACTCCTGAGTTGCCGCCCCAAGCACCTGCTTGATAAGCTGGTGCCTGGAACCAGCCCTGGCTCCGGGCTGCAGGGGAGACTCTGGGCGTGGATGCGAGCACAGTGCCAGCAGGAACCATAGGGGGGAGATGCTAGGTGTGGGATTTATGGTAATTGGGGCGGGAGATCTGGTGGCAGCTTGCTGCAGGAGGGACAGAACGAGCAGAGAACACGGTCACACAAGAGCCTGCACAATGAGATGTCCGGGGAAGCCACCGGGGCAGCCGTGTGGTGTGGGGAGAGGAGCTGGGCTGGAGTCAGGCTGGTGGGATCAAAGGGCCAATGGCTCTGCCGGAGCGGCACTGCACCTCCCTTGTAGTCCTATTAAAAGCACATTTCTAGCCCTCCGGGCTGCAGCGAAAAGCTTGAAGCGTGGAGCAATCAGACATTGGACGGAATGGAAACCCTGCCCTCCCCACAGCTCCAATCCCAAAATCTGACCCGTTGGTGCCTCCCTCCTGATTTGTGGGGTGACGCAGTGCGGACAAGAGCACAGCAGTGTCGGCAGCAGATGAGATCTGCAGACAGCTGCCTGAGATAGGGTAGGGGTAGCTCAGTGGTTGGAGCACTGGCTTACTCAATGCAGGGTGGTGAGTTCAATCCTTGAGGGGGCTATTTAGGGACCTGGGGCAAAAAATCTGTCTGGGGATTAGTCCTTGTCACGGAGTTCCCGGGCGATGCTCTGGAACTGCTCCCCACTAAGCCAGTCAGGACTTTGGGGAGCCTCCTTTCCCTTGGAGCAGACTTGTTCAGGGCAAGAAGCTCACACGTCTTCACCTCCTGGGTCTCTCCTTGGAGCATTCAGCATCCTCTGCCCCTCCGTGTGCTTCCCACAGCGAGCCCACCCAGGCGGGGTCCTGGGGAAGCCACAGGGTTCTGCACCCCCACTTTGCAGTCAGACGTGACTCCAGCCAGCAAAACAGAGGTTTAATTCGATGACAGGAACCAGGGATCTAAAACAGAGCTTGTAATACAAGCGAGCCGACCCTCGGCCGGAGTCCATTCTGGGGGGCAGTGAGCCAGACCCCTAGTCTGCATTCACTCCTTATCCCCAGGTAGCTCCAGACTAACCTCCCTCCAGCCCCTCCTCTCTGCTCAGCTCCTTTCCTGGGCCAGGAGGTCACCTGATCCCTTTGTCTCCAACACTTTCAGCTGGCACCTTTGCAGAGGAGGGGCCCAGGCCATCAGTTGCTAGGAGGCAGTTAGGGGCACTGGCCCCTTCCTCTGTAGCAATCACACACCCTTATCCCACCACCAAGATACTTAAGAACTGCCTAGGGGACACTAAGGCACCAACACAGTATTCAGAGCAAACATTAGGAACAGTCCCAGTTCGTCACAGTCCTGCTTTGAGCAGGGGGTTGGCCTAGATGACCCTCTGAAGTCCCTTCCACCCCTGAGATTCTATCTGGGGTAAGGTAGCAGGATCAGGGTAGCTCCCTCTAGATGGAAAAGGAGCCTGTGGAGAAAGCAGCATGGACGGGGGGCTGAGCTGGCAGAGGGGCTTTCCCTGGCTATTTTATGAGGCATTAGCGAGAGCTCTGGGGCACCCCAGTCACTGTCCCCAGTTGGGAGGGGAGGGGCTGAGTCAGGAAATCAAGGAGTGAGGCCCTTCACCTGGCTCTGCCCAGCAACTTCTGCATCAGCTGTCACCTTCCACTGGCCAAGAGAGGATGGACAGACAGGCTTAGGCAAAGTTGACGTCTGGCGGGCTCAACAGGGAGGTGCTGGAAAATGGGGACTCTGTTCTGGTGGTACCATCCTGCAGGGCTGTGGGGAGCCCCAGGGCAGATCAGAGCCTGGGTGTGACAGCACAGATCTGAGCAGGCACAAGACTACCCAGCTGATTGCAGGGATATTTGAGCACCATGACTCCAGTAACAGAGTGAAGCCAGAGTGAATGGGAGGAGCAGCAGGAGCATCCAGTCTGGAGACATGAGTCTGCAGAGCTCACCCAGCAGCTGCCTGACTCCACCCTCAGCTGTGGGCAGGCAAATGCTGTGAGGGGCAAAACAGCTGCTTGAAGAAGCAGAGGCCACTGGAGAGTTTCTTTTAAAAATCCTCCCCAACCATTTGCACCTGGACCCTGAATCATAGAATAGCAGGATTAGAGGGGACCTCAGGAGGTATCTAGTCCAACCCACTGCTCAAAGCAGGGCCAATCCCCAGACAGATTTTTGCCCCAGATCCCTAAGTGGGCACCTCAAAGATCGAACTCACCACCCTGGGTTTAGCAGGCTAATGCTCAAACCACTGAGCTATCCCACTCCTGTGTTTCAGCTGTCACATCCAGCACAACCTCCCCAAATGCAGGGCTCGAGCTGGTGAGTTAGTGACACTGGAGCTGGCCATGTCACTTCAAACTTCACCAAAGCAGCATCAAAGCTATCCTGTGTCCTGTCCCTGGGACTGTGAAACTTGCCTTTCCCTCAGACCCTGCTGTGAGCTGGGGCGCTGTGCTGCACATGGGGGCCAGGCTGACACGCGACATGGGGGTAGGATGCTCCCTTGGATGTCAGAAATCCAACAGGAAATCCCCTCTTGAGGAGCCCCCCGAAAAGAGAAGGCAGCTTTTCCCTGACAGAAGAAAAGAATTTTTCAAGATGTCCTTTATGCTTCACAGCACACAACAAGACTGAGCTGCGCTCGGCCCCCCCCGAGAAAATCACCCGTCTGTATTTTTTCTTTCCTTACACATAAATGGACAGGAGCTACCCACTCTCTCTGCTCCAGGAGAGCCAGAGGAGCCTTCACAAACCTAGTCCTCGGAAAATCCTCTAGCACAGAAGACATGCACTGGAGCCAATGCAGAGTAGCGTCAAATGCAACACAATGCCACACATGCCACACAGCAATGAGCAACACAGCACCACACAGTGCAACACAGTGCCATGCCTCCCAGCACACTCAGTGCCATGCAGTGCAGCACAGAACCACACAGTGCAACACTGGGCCATGCCACTCAGCACATGCAGTTCAACACAGCACCATGCCTCCCAGCAGACACAGTGCCTGCAGTTCAACACAGCGCCATGCCACTCAGCACACACAGTGCCATGCAGTGCAACACAGCACCATGCCTCCCAGCACATGCAGTTCCATGTAGTGCAACATAGCTCCATGCTTCCCAGCACATGCAGTGAAACACAGCAAGCTCAGCACCAGATAGTGAAGCATAGCACCATGCCACCCAGTACACACAGTGCCACCCAGTGCAACGCAGCAAGCTCAGCACTATGCAGTGCAACATAGCACCATGCAGTGCAACTCAGTGCCATGCCACCCAGCATGCGCTGTGCCATGCAGTGAAAATCAACACCATGCCACCCAGCACATGCCATGCAGCACATAAAGCTCAGCACCATGCAGTGCACCACAGCACCATGCTACCCAGCAAATGCAGCGCCATGCAGTGCAACACAGCTCCGTGCAACACAGCACCATGCAACACAGGACACACAGTGTCATGCAGGGAAACTCAGCAAGCTCAGAATTATGCAGTGCAACACAGCACCAGGCCACCCAGCACTTGCAGTGCAACACAGCAAGCTCAGCGTCATACAGTGAAACACTGCACCATGCTACCCAGAAAGCAGCGCAGCATCATGCCACCCATAGGGTACTCATAGGGTACTTGGAGCTAGGGTTAGGGTTGGTATGGGTAGAGTGCCCCAGTCACTGGGTATTTTTGGGTGTTGATAGCAAGAAATGATTTAATTCTTGCAACCGACCAGCAGAGGCATCTGAACAGTGCAGGTGACTGTCCAAGTCCAGTCAATTGCACCACAAATCTTTTTGAATTTCTGGGCCAAGGCTGAGCTCCCCACTCGTAGCAGAGTGCAGACCAGCAGCAATACATCATAGCTGACCCCCCCCTCCACATCACAGCCAGGTCATGGGCAGCCAGACCTAGTAGTCAGAGCCAGAGGCCAGTCCGAGACAGGAGTAGGCGGGGTCACGATACAGGGGGTAAGAGACAGAAGACAAACTGGAGGTCAGAGGCCAGGAGTCACACCGGGTGAGAATGCCAGGAGAGAGAGCCGGGGAAGCAGGAGGGGGTAGTAGGCAGGGCCCGCGCTAGCATTTAGGCAGCCTAGGCAATTGCCTAGGGTGCCAGGATTATTGAGGGGGCGGCATTTTGCTGGGGGGGGGCAGCAGACGGCTCCAGTTGACCTGCCTCAGGCATGCCTGCGGAGGGTCCATTGGTCCATGGCTCCGGTGGAGCTGCCGCAGTCACGCCTGCGGACGGTCGGCTGTTCACGCGGCTCCAGTGGACCTCCTGCAGGCATGCCTGCGGCAGCTCCACTGGAGCCACAGACCAACAGACCCTCCGGAGGAATGCCTGCGGCAGCTCCACTGGAGCCGCAGGATCAGCGTGGGGGGCGGTGAAATGGCCGTGCGCCTAGGGTGTGAGAAACCCTGGCGCCGGTCCTGGTAGTAGGTAGCAGGAGGTACAAGGCACACAGCCCAGAGCAGGGTGCAGTCCAGTTGTTTGGACAGTTTCCTGCTCCTGCTGAACTAGGGCCAGTCAGTCGCTCTGGGACTCTGCCAGTCGGACCTCAGGACAGAAGCTCACACTGGCTGGGCTTCACAGGTAAGCTAGCGCCAGCAGACTGTCAAGTGGAGGGTTGGAGTGGGGCTGCTCCCGTGACCAGGCCTAGGTTTGAGACCTGGGCATTGTGACACCCTCCCAGCTGTGCAGCTCTGTGTTCTGGTCACACTGAGTAACCTGGCTGAACGTGCGTCCACCAGGCACCCTGCAATAGTGGTGAAAAGGGATTTGCTTCATGCGCACTGGCAGCTGAACTGTTCTGAGGGATCAGGGCCCCCGGGCGACAGCCGTGCTCAGCCAGGAGTTTTCCTAGCAGCATCGGGGCACAGCAGAGCTGAGAGCTTCTCAGGGTTAGGAATCGCCAGCTTATTGCTCAGAGTGGGGGATGGGGTCTGAACTGGTCTAAGTCGTTCTCAGGCCCCTTTGCCAATGAGGTTTGTTAATAGCTCCCTTCCAGAGGGCAGGCTTCCAGGGATCCCAGATTTCTCAGAACCTTGCCAATCAGTCTTGGGACTGGGCCCAACACAGCATTGATCCCAATTATGCACCAGTTCCTTCCAGCCATGGGCTAAGGGGAGAGGTCCATGCTGACCCGATAAGATGAATCAGCAGCATCTGAGACCGGGAAGCATCAGGTATTGTGGTTCCTCTGTGGGTTCCCCCCAGGCTGGGTGGAAGGAGCCCTAGTTCTAGGACATCGTCCAAGACACACTGATCTTCTTGTTTGTGTTTGAACCACTCCATGGAATGAACGTTCTTTAACTTGGAAGGTGTGTATCTGGCCACGGCTCTGGTAGCCAGTGGAGTAGACAGATAGATGCACTCTGTGTGGCTCCCCCATCACACAGCATCTGCTTCGTCAGAGTTATGGCTGCTGGGGCTTCAGTTATGTCTCTTGGGCTCAGGTTTCAGATTTTCATGGTCAATGTCCAGATCCAGGTTTCCTTCTCCATATTTGGGTCTCAGGCTACTTGGCTGACCTCTCTCACGGGGAGTCCCAGGGTCTTTCATTGCTCATTGTGCCTAATACAGAAATGGAGTCTGTTCTGTTTTGTGCAGCAATCTCCCTGCTCATTGCAACACAGCTACCTCTCCTGCTTTGTTTAAATCTAGATGGATGGGGCCTGATTCATCTTCACTTCCTCCCCTGACACAATGGAGTCACACCAGCTTAAAACTAAAGGAAGAGTGGGGGATCTGGGACACAATATTTCTCTGTTCTAACCCTCTCCCCAAGCAGACCAGCTAGCCTGGCTGCAAAGCATCACAAACTGAAGTGTGTTGTGATAATTGGGCCTACATCTTTACCCTGATTGTGAGTTTATCTGTAAGAAGTGAGTAAAAGTTCATGAGATGTCACAATAACAACAACTGGATGTGGGGGGGAATAGGTGCAAGAAAACCAGAGAAAGAAACTGGATTATTCTAAACCAGAAAGGTCACAGTGACATAATCCCAGGACTGTCAAAATTAAAATTATGCTTGTTAAAAATAGATAATGTAGAGCTCGAAGTTAATGAACCAAAACCGGTGTGTCATATATTATGCCTAACTGGTGGACAAAATAACAATGGACTGTTCCACTCCCTTTGTGGGTCCTTAAAGAAAGAGACTTGGGGGAAGAGACAGAAAGAACAGACTGGAGCGAGTTTCACCATCCTGGCTGCCACCTCATCATCTCCTGGAACCTGGGACCTCCTTCGTCCTAATCCTGAGAGCTGTCCTGACCAGACTGGGCCAGAGAGGGCTCCAGATGACATCGCCACCTCATCCTGCTCCAGGTGAAGCCCAAATACCACCTGGGGTGAAACAGCATTGGACTTTAACAGCAGCAGCTCCAGCCCATCTCAACTATCTTTCTCTTTTCCCCGAAGGACAGTATAACAGTGCACACGCCGTGCCCCTCTGGTTCAGCCCTTCTCCCCCTCTTCTCAGAGACTCAGGGACATGTCAGGCTGGTGCAACACCTGTGCTCTTGATTTGTGATCCAGGCTGCACCACCAGTTTCCAGTGATAGACAGGCTTTTTACAACAGCTTGGTCTGCCACAGGCCTGGCCAGCAACAGACTAGGAGTCTTCCACCTCCACCTGGGCGGGACCTTCCCTCCTAGTCTCTGTCCTGCCTTGCTCTCACTTCCTCCCAGCCTTATAGCTCCTGCTAAGGAGGCTGGCCAGTGTGGTCCGTTACCAGGCAAGCATCTGGCTATCTACCCAGCCCCAATCCAGTCCCCCTCACTGGAGCTGGAGTGGCAGAAGCCTCTCTAGCAGCACCTGCCACAAACAGTTCTCCCCAGCTTTGATCCCATCCAAGTGAAGAAACCGTCAAACAAGGGGGGTTTCCTTCTAAAACCCTTCCCCAGCTAAAGGGAACAAGGGCTGTTGTTACAATGAAAGCCTGACTTACAGCTTTACCTTTCCAAGGCTTTAACTGTTTCTCCTTTTCTGTATCTTTAATAAAAGGTGAAAAGGCTTTTTAATGGGGTGTTTGCCATGGTACTAAGCAAGTCTCCGAATACCACCCAGACCTTGTTTAACACTGGTTAATGTTGGACAGTGGTTGGTTATGTTAACATTTTGGGCACATTTATTCCGTCTAAATTAAACAAGAGGTGAGAGGGTTTGTGTTGGACGGGAGGGGGCGTCAGGACGACACGTGGATGAGAGTCCAGGCGGGCTCTGCAGTGAAGACACAGACCAAGAGAACAAATTCCTTTGCCATGTATTTTTGCTTCTGCTTCTAGCCATCAAGCTCAGCCCCTGTGTCTCCTTAGGAAGTGAGAGCAGTTTCGAGCCATCTCAGGAAGCAGGCTCTTCCCAAGGATCTGCAGATCTCCCGAAGGCCCCTGGGTGCCAGGGACACCGTCCCTCAGGTGATGGAGCAACGAACTTCTCACCTAACGGATGGGACACAGCAGCACAGAGTCACGCTACGGATGCAGCAGTGTCACACCTGATCCTAGGGAACCTAAGGCAAAGAGATGACCTCTGGCCCACAGAGAGGCCAAGCACCCAAGGCCTGGGGCCAGGGGCTGCACACTGAATGGGGAAGAGAGAGACAGATGGGTGGAAACCAGGGGAAAGGCACGAGGAGGGCAAGAAAAGAAGCAAAAGCAGAGAGAAAAGAAGCAAGAGCTGCAGGGGACCCTGCTTCACTGGGGTTTTCAGTGTGTTTCTCTCTCTCGTACCAGCCTCCCCGTCACACCAGAATGTGCCTGTATCTTTAAGGTGTGAGTGTGGGAGAAGGAAGGCGCTCTCAGGCACGGCAGTGGGGGCAGTGCCTGTGTCAGAGAAACCCCAGGCTGTTTGCTCTGTTGTGCCAGCAGTAGCATGTAAAATGCTGCCTGTGTGAGAGGAATAGCGTGTCAAGTGTTCCCCTGGGCCCTGGGATCGCTGCTTCTCGCTCCCCCTCCCCTTCCCTTCCTCCTCTCAGACTGGAGTTCAAGGAGCTGGAAATGGCAGCCAGGCACGCAGCTAGCAGAAAGGCACGAGAGGGGGTGCTGCTGTGGCTGTTAAGGGGGACTGTGAGGGTCTCTGCTGCAGTGGAGAAGAGCTGGGTGTCTGGGAGTACCCCATCATTGGGGGTGAGGGGGGCAGATTGGCTCGTGCACGTTTGGTACAATAGCAAATTGCTGGCTGCCAGGCTAATAACGGTGGAGCTGGGCCACCTGGCAGCTTTTCTCAATGATCAGTCACGAGAAGAGCTTGGCCATGAGGGAGGGGAAACACCCCGAGAACATGGCCTGAAGGATCCGTCTCTATTTAGGAGAAAGACTAGAGTGGGCTCACCAATCAGAGTGAGCCAGATCCTGAGGCGGTGTAAATCAGCATAACGCCAGTGGAGTTAGGCTAATTTACACCAGGATCTAGCCCACTATTGCTACCCTTAGTCACCCAGGTGACTCTTGTAATACTGGGCACCTCTCTGCTAGCACTGTCTGTGCTGTGCATAGGGAATTTGTGCTTTCATAGCCGACTGTAGAATTAAGTATGATGAGGCGGATTAATATTGGATGGTTGCCGGCATGAATAAGCCACCTACGTGTGCAGTTATGTTAGCTTCATAGTTAATAGCCTTGTGCCTTGAATTGCACCTAAAAAGATTGTGCGCCACATGGGTGTGCAGGTAAATTAGCTTGGTAGTTAATTGCATTAGCTCCTGAATTACACCTAAGGAAGGCTGGGCCACCTGCTGAAAATAAATTGTACCATACCCAGCTGCTGACAAAATGATTGAAATACATACCCTAGAGTGATGAGAACGCTTCACAAGGAACGCCTAAGTCTGTAAGGATAGACTGGGCTATTGTGACAATGGAAAGAGTGTGAGCAGACAGCACAGAATAAAAATATACTTACAGGGGCATATCTGAGACTGTTAAAAACTCTACGATATGTTGTGCTGTCTGGAAAATAGTAGGTACTCATAATGAATGACAGAACAGTAAGTCATGTATGCAAAAGGGCTGAGTTAAGGTTACACAGACAAGGTTAACTTTTGGCTTTTCCTGATCTTTAAGTGCTTGACTATACAACCTTAGTGTAATTTTCTGAGGGACTCTCTTGTGCCTTTGACCTAGGAAATTCATACAATTGTGAAACCTTAGAATTTTGAACTGGCAAAAACATATAGGTACAGCCACATATGTGCACACACACGCACATACCTGTATACACAGGGGAAGACATTATCCATTGGTGTTCCCTTGTGGAGATCCAGGCTGCTCTTCCCATCCTACTGCTGCTCCTGACCCCGCATAATATCACCAGTCCCTGCTGGTTGGTCTGTAGTAAAATCGCCATGAACCTCACACCAGCCAAACATTGAGATACCCTAAGGACAATGAATAGTCTGCACTATGGAGCATGTTTCCTGGATCTCCTAGTCTCACCTGCCATCGGTGAAGATGAACTGAAATAAAACTGGACTGAACCTGAGTGGCAGAGGAGAGCGGAAAAGAGCATAACAGGAAAGGCAACAGAACCTCGACCTCTCCTGTGGCGTGAGTGCTTCATGGCTCCATCCCTTGCTCCCTTGGTCCCCACTGTCCTTTCCCTTCAGCTGTCTCAGTGTTGCTTCAGACTGTGGCATCCGTTCTTCTGCAGCTCAGCTGATCCATTTTACAATCTCTCTGTCTGCCTGGACTCTGTTCCTGGCTATATCCAGCCCTCCTTCTGGGTAAAATACTCCCCTGGTGCCCAGCTCTGAACCACCTGTCATGCCCTTAACATGGTCCGTAATGCCCCTAAAAGGTACAATGGACAAATGGCACCTTTGGACTCACCAGATTTGCTCCGTGGCTGTATTCCCAGTCAGATCCACTTACCTTGCTGAGAACATCCTCCTCCTGCCAGCCCCGCAGAGAAGGCAGCTCCTCGAGAGGGAACTGGTGTCTACTAGAGCTCTTGGTCTATCAAACAGAATTGTTAACAAGGTTCTGATTGTCGAATCATTCTTGTTAGCCAAGCCTGAACTAACCCAGCTTAACCTGTAGGCTTGGCACTTAGGAAAACCACCTATGAACTGAATAAGACAAAAACCACTCCCTGATGCCATAATAACTAGGCACAGCCTGTCCAAGTCTTCATTTTCTCTGATTTGTTACTAATGAATCCTCTTTCCCTCTACCACCAAGCGGCTCATTCACAAGCTGGCCCTGACTTCGGAGAAGGCATTTACTAGTTACATACATTTGTCAGTTCAGTTCCTGCCTCAAGGCTGCTTCCAAGCTGTTCACTTTGACTGTTCACATTGTGATTTGTCTCGTGATCTAGTTACTGCTCTCCCATCTGATGGCTGAACATTATTAAGCGGGAGAATGAAGAAGAAAAAACTTTCGTCCTGACTGTGTGACAGAATCCTGAGGTGAGTTTCAGGGGTTTTACCACCAACACCCGCTGGGACCTGGATATTTGCAAACAACTCCTCCTATGATTCCACAGATAGTAACAGAGCAAACGCAGGGCTTTGCTGGCAGTAGTGTTAGTGAGGATGGTTTTCTGCCATCCTGTGCCCTCTAACACGACATTTTAGTGTCCTCTGCAATGCTAGGACACTGGGCCCCATGCTTGATGAGGAGAGTCCTTTTCTATCCCCTGTGCATCTGCCCTCCCCACCTCCAGGACAGGGCCAATCTCTCTCCTTCCCTTTCCCCTGCCCCTAGCGAAATGCTTCTTCGCACCTGAACCAGTCCTGGAAGTGCTGTCCTTTGATCTCCCAAGCAGAGATCCAGACTCCTGACCAATAGATCACTTTTCCCATGTTACATTTACCAACAAAGGTTTCCAGCTGGAGAAGCAGCAAAAGAAGCAGCAGCTTCCAACTGAGACTATTTGAGGGAAATGCCAGTGTAAGGGGACTGTTGCCTCCTTACTAACATTCAGTAGGGGTGTTTGATTGCTAGCTCCCAGCACTAAAAAGGGAGGGGTCGATGGGAAATCAGGAACCTGAGACTAACAGACCCCAGGAACAAGGGCAAGAGGCCAGTGCTCCAGATCAGCCTGATTGACAGGGTGGGCAGGCTAATCAAAGAGACAGAAGGCCAGGGTGGTCCCGTCCTCAGTGTGAACTGGAATTACCTGGGTCAGATGGAGTGGGGCCGAGCTAAGGAGAGAGCAGGGGCCCAAGCTGAGCTGATGGGAGCAGAGCTGCAGCCCCAAAGCCAAAGCACAGCCCAGAGAGAGCAGACCTGCCCTGGGAGGGGAGCTGCAGCAACCAGAGCCAGAGGGGCCAGACAAGCAGCCCAGGAAGCAGGTGAGAGCTGAGAGAGAGTCACAGAAAACCTGCAGAAGCAGCTAGAGCTGCCCTGGGAAGCAGAGCGTTAGAAACTGGAGCAGAGAGCCAGAGAAGCAGCCAAGGAGGCTGAGGCAGAGCAGCAGCAGCAGCCGTGTGAGGCAGTGGGTGGAGCTGGGGCTGGAGCAGTCCGGAGCCCGTCAGGACAGCGGGGAAAGCGAGGGGACGGGCAGTGGCCAGCACAGGGAGCCCTCAGCAAGAGGCTCTGCAGGCCAACTTGAAGAGGTTATCATAACCCTGGACAGAGTGAGAGTGGACACTGGGAGAAGGGTCCTGCACCCAGAGCCTGAGAGTCGTGTGGCCACCACCAGAGCAAGTGTCCAACCCGCACTCCCGCAGCAACAGCCAGGCTGCCGAAGCAGGCCTGGACCTACAAGAACAACGTCTGAAGTGCCCTGATGTCAGAGAGACTGTTTGTGATCAGGTCCCTTGCCACAGAGCGGGGTGATGTGTTTTTCCTTAACCTTTCCATTTTCCTTATTCTTTGTTTTAATGATTTAACGTATGTATTTGCTTTAAATTGTATGATGTATCAGTGGGTCAGGAGGTCGCAGTGCAAGAGAGTACCTCGAGTGGGGACACCTAGCTCGTCCTGGAACCACAGCAGGATTGAACCCCCCAGGAATCCTGGCCAGCCTTGTTTGGGGCTATGAGGCTCTCCACAGGAGAGTGGAAGGGAGTCCTCAGCAGGGAGGGGGTGTAAAGGAAGTGGAGCGAGGACTCAGTTCCTTTGCTAGCCACCACTTCACCGGGTAGTGCAGAAGCCAGAAATTCCCACAATGAGACTTCTCCCCGCTTACAGCACATGGGGTGCGTGAAAGCTGGTGCAGGGAATAGCTTAGGTACAGGCAACCATAGGAGAAGCAATGGAGAAGCCTTCTCTCTGCAGGCATCTGGTGGAATGTCCATGTGCCTTTGAGTACAGATCAGGGAGGCGCATGGAGCTGCCCCCAGGCAGGGGATAGGATGCTGGAAGGGTCAAGAGTCTGTCAAGGCAGCAGCAGGGAGTGACAGTTGCAGGAGAGCATCAGACTGGAGCAGCAGCAGGCAATGCGGTTAATCAGCCATCTGCTTCCGTGACTGAACTCGGTATCTGCAGCAAAAGTTCCAGAGAAGAGCAATCCCCTCGCTCATGAAGAAACATCAGTCTAATCGAATCAGGCTCCATCCCGGCAGCACGCGACATGCACCGCGCTCATTCATATTCATCCTGCCACTCCACTTCAACCAAAACCAACCCAGGAGTCCGGTGATGGGAAGCCTCTTGGGGCTGGGCAGGGCAGATAAGGAGCGCATGTGGGTGAGCAGACTCCCGACAGAGGGACGGGATGGGAGCACAGCCCAGGCAGTGGAATCTGATTGCCTGGATTGTGTTGTGCAAACATAAAGGTTCTTAACTGCTTGTGCTCTCGGCCTCACCATCCCCGACCCTTCCTCTGACGCCCCTGAAATTTCTCAGCAGGTTGCTGTGAGTCAGCAGACATTCACTGCTCCCGCAAACAACCCAGCCCTCTTCTCACCGCCCCCCTCACCCTCAGCTTCTCCCAGCAAGCAATGGTCCAACAACCAGACTGGAGTGGGAGTGGGAAATGCCATGGGCATCACAGGTTCTATAGCATAGGGCTTCATGAGTTCCTTGCATTGTCTTCTGCAGAGGATGTGGGGGAGACACATCTGAAGAAACTGTCCCACGCTGATGATGTCAGTAAAAGAGTTGTAAACAACCTCTGTATCAAATGACTGGAAGGTAGCTAAAGTAACCCCAATTTTTTAAAAAAAGCCCCAGAGCGATCCTGGCAATACAGGCTGGTAAGCCTAGCTTCAGGCAAATTGCTATAAATGCCTGGTACATCTATAGCGTGTTGCATACCATTCCAGTCGTGTCACTTGTCTCAAAAGCATGTGGATAAACTGGAAAAAGTTCAAAGAAGGGGACAAAGATGATGGCTGCCATACAAGGAAGACTAAAAAGTGAGGCGTTTGCTTAGAAGAGAGACGGTAAGAGGGGTGAAAAAGTCTAACAAAGCTGACTGGTGTGGAGAAAGCGAAGTTAAAGCTTAGTGAGAAATGACCCTGCGGCATGTCACAACACTCTTCCACAGCCAGGCTTCAGCTGGAGGGTTGACTGTTAATTATCCCCAAGTCCTCTCTGAGATATGGCAATTATGAGTCGATCTTGCTCATGCCTGTCGTCTGGTACATGGCTGTGACTCAGGAGAGTACAGCCTTAGTGTGCTGAAGAGGAGCGCTAGGTTTCATTTCTTAAAGGCCCAGCTGCAGGCTAAAGTGACAGTGAAAGGTCAGTGAGAGCAGAAGGTTGGTCCTAGAGCAACTACTAATTACGACCTGTGACACAGGCTAAAACTGAGTGGAAATACTTCCAATTTATGAGTGGTGTGAATGTGATCAGGTCTGGCCACGAGCGCGAATTCTTCTTATGGGGACTTCTAGCTGGGGTGGGAAGCCCTTCACCGGCCTTGGCTGGAGACTTTAACATGTGTCTCTCTCTCCACTTCCAACATGCCACAAACACTACACATTGCGGTGAATGTCCACACCCTTTGATCAGGGGGTCCCGCTGCTCCAGCTCAGCATCTCATGCTGGAGTGCTGGACCACTGGTGTGGAAGCCTGGCTGTCTGGGAGCTTCCCAGTGACTCAGCCCAGCCCTTGCGGGGAATGTGGGGGGGATAGGGGGCTGGCACTCACTGTCCCTCCTGGGGGAGCACTGCAGGGAATGGTGGGGGGATAGGGGACTGGCACTCGCTGTCCCTCCTGGGGGAGCACTGCAGGGAATGGTGGGGGGATAGGGGGCTGGCACTCACTGTCCCTCCTGGGGGAGCACTGCAGGGAATGGTGGGGGGATAGGGGACTGGCACTCGCTGTCCCTCCTGGGGGAGCGCTGCAGGGAATGGTGGGGGATAGGGGGCTGCCACTCGCTGTCCCTCCTGGGGGAGTGAGGCAGGGAATGGTGGGGGAGCCTTGCACTAGGGGAGCAGACAGCTACTCCATTCCCTGCTCTCCCAGCTGCCATAGCAGCTGACTACGAGGCAGCCGTCCCTGCCCCCCTCCACACACTCGCCCAAAGCACAGCTGGGCTCTCCTGCATCCTCCTGAGCTGCAAACAGGAAGGATTCCTGTGGAGTGACTCCTGGCTGCGGGGCCCCCTCTCCGACTGACCCACTCACACCATGGAGGGACAGTCAGGGAGTGGAGCAGGGAGGATGTGCAGGGAAAAGGTGGCAAGAAAGGCACCTGTCCTTGCTTCTGGCATTCAGCTGCCACAGTCCTTGTCCTACCCACCTATCCCAGGCAATCAGCACCCAAGCAGTACCCACCCCTGCTGCTCTAGCCACCTCCCAGCCACCCCACACATTGCCCCTATCATGCCAGCTGCCAGGGATTCACCCATCTGTCCCATCACCAACTCCCTGCCAGGCACCCAGGGATCCCATCACCTGCCCAGCAGCGTGGTCCCACCTCCTGCTAGTGGGCAGTGCAGGAGCCAATGGGCTCCCCCACATCTTCCCAGGCACTTGTGGTCCCATGGATGTGGGTGTGTCAACTTGTTCCTTCCTGTCCGCCCTGCTCCTGAGAATCAGTGACTGGCTCTCGTGTGACTAACGTCACGCATGGAGCCACATGGCTTGGCAGCTCTGCAGGGAGTGGGGTGGGCGTGCGTCTGTGGGGAACTGATAGGTGTGCCAGTCCTGGCCTTTCCCAGCAGGGGGGCCGCATGGAGTGGGACGGGAAGGCTGGCCTCGGGGACAGGCCCGGCCTCTCCCGGCAAGGGGCACCGCAGGGAGTGGGAGGGCTGGCCTCGGGGACAGGCCCGGCCTTTCCCAGTAGGAACGCACAGAGGGCCAGGCTCAGCATCTCCCAGCAGGGTGCACTGTAGGAAATTTCCCAGGAGCAAACCCTGGTTGCTGGCAGGCGGTGCAGTGCCGCTGGGGTCGCGGGGGCAGCTGGGAGATGTGGTGGAACCAGACCCCACCCACTCTCACTCTCTGTCCAGCGATGATGTGCAGGGCAAGTCACAGGCAGGAAGGCGCCAGGATCTGGTCCCACCTTGTCGCTGCTAGGAACCAGTGCAGGGCTCTTGGAGGAGCTCAGCTCCTCCCTTTCCCTCATCTGTGCCCTCCAATGGGGCCTGGTTTCTGAGCCACTCTTCCAGAGTCCGGTGCCTGGAAAGGACTGGGCAGCGGATGAATAGTGAAGCTCCATGAAGGGAGGAGAGGAGTCCAGGCACAATGATGAGTGAATTGGGAGACCCCAGGATCATTTGGGGTGCTCCCGGCCTGCCCCAGGCCTGGGCGGAGGAGCCGTGTGGAGGGCTGGCGCCTGTCCTGGGGAAGGGGTCATGGAGCAAGAGGTATTGATCTGTTTGCATGTTTCCATGACAGTGTTTTCCTGCCTGGCTAGCGTGAGGATTCTGTTCTCTTCTTGTCACCTCTCTGAAAGGGTACATGGCCGTGATGGCAGGCTGGGTCCCTGGGACTCAGATGGAGCCAGGCGCGAAGCCACATGGGGCCAGAGCTGCTGATGGAAGCCCTGCTCCCTTAACCACTGAAGATGTTGCAGGGGGCTGGGCTAATGGGGAAAGGAGATAAAAACTGATTGAAACTGACAAGCTCCAGGCCTCCTGCAGGGCCGGGATTTAAAGAGCCAGCCCCCTCCCCCACTGGCAGCCTGCATGGCTGTGCGTGCAGACAGCAGCTCACGCATTGGGGCTTGGCACAGTGGCACTGGGGCCTTTAAGGCATCCCCGGAGCTCAGTGGTGATATGCCAGGGTCAAATCAATACACAGGGGTCTGCACTGTGTTAACCAAATGGGCTTAAACTCACAAACAGTTCAGATAGTGCCACGCTGCCAGAATGGGCAGAAGGGAGGGGGTCCCTGTCATGATGGGCACGAGAGAAGCCCCCACTGCAGGCGCTCTCGCTAGGGGCCTCATCTGAGATCAAGGCCTCTTTGTGCTGGGCGCTAAAGTAAGAAAAAACCATGCCCCAAAGCACCGACATGCTGGTGTGAGTGCAGGCTTGTCTGTGGAGGGGAGAGTCAAACACATCCCAAATGGAGGCCAGTGCACAGGACCCACTTCCAGGCCCTGCAGTGCTGCAGCCAGTGAGCAGTGCCTGCAGGCGTCCAGTCCCTGTAAGCGCTAATGTTACCCCCTGGGGAATGAGGCTGCTCTCTGGGATGTTATTAAACCAAGTTCTGCCTTCTGGGTGTGATACAGCAGGCTTGGCTTCTCTAGCGCCCTCCGGCAATGGTCACCCACAGTGGCCCAGCTCAGGCCTCCAGTCAGGTCATGGCTTAGTTCCACACTCCGTGTCGGGTACCCCAGTCCTAAGTCCACATAAATCAGTACCCAAAGTTCAGGCTCTTCAGCTCCTCTTCCTGAGGGTTCTAGGACACAAGGGACCTCGCCTGGGATCTTTGACGCAGGCCACTCACAGAAACCTCCACCCCAGTACTTCTAATCCCACTCAGCACCCAGCACTTCACCAACCTGTCTCAGCCTCGCCATGGCAAGAACCCTTCATCTGCCACCATCCTCATATTCCCTCAGCACAAATGAACGTAACAATGCCCTGTTTGGGTCAGCTGAACCTGAGACCTCTGGATGAAAAGCCCGAGCTGCTTCTGGGATGGGTCTCAACCAGGGTCACACGTACCCCTGGTGGGACGCAGAGATCTTCCAGGGGGTACATCAGCTCGTCTAGAATTTTACAACAGACTACATTAATAGCACTTGCGAAGTCAGGTACAGACTGTGATGAACTAGGAATGTTCTTAATGTTTGCTCTGAATACTGTGTTGGTGCCTCAGTGTCCCCTAGGCAGTTCTTAAGTATCTGGCAGAGCAAAGGGCCAGTGCACCTAATGCCTGGCACTCTGTCTCTAGAACTGAATGGTCTGAGGCCCCTCCTCTGCAAAGGTGCCAACTGAAGGTGTTGGAGACAAAAAGATCAGGTGACCACCTGGCCGAAAGGGGCTGAGCAGAGAGGAGGGGCTGAGGGGGTTGTCAGTCTGGAGCTGCCGGGGACGAGGAGTGAAGTGCAGACCTGGGGTCTGGTTCACTGCCCCCCAGAATGGACCCGGCTAAGGGGTCCGGTTTGCTGTACCTACAAGCTCTGCTGTAACTGCGTTCCTGTTGTCCAATAACCTTCTGTTTTACTGGCTGGCTAAGAGTCACATCTAACTGCAAATGGGGTGCAGGACCTGTCGCTTCCCAGGACCCGCCTGGTGGGCTCGCTGTGGGAAGCGCACGGAGGGGCAGAGGATGCTGAATGCTCAAGAAGAGACCCAGGAGTGAAGACGTGTGAGCTTCTTGCCCTGAACAAGTCTGCTCCAAGGAGAGGAGGCTCCAAAGTCCTGCCTGACTTTGTGGAAGCTGTTCCAGCATCGCCCGGGGATCGTGACACAGATGAAAATTTCATCCAGACACTGACTTGTTGTACTGCTCTATATGTGTAAGTACATAACTTATAGTCCCTTGATTTATTTTATAATGATATGGTAACACTGAGAAAGTCGCCAGTTTTCATAATACCTGGGCGGTGACACTTTTGTATTTTGTCTGATTTTTGTCAGCAATAGTTTAAATGAGGTGAAACTTGGGGTACATCAGATCTTGAATGGGTCCAGCCGTCTGGGAACGTTGCGAGCCGCTGAGCTAAAAGAATATGGATCTCCTAGCACAGACAGCAGTTGTCAGAGTTGTTCAATGTGGTTTCGCTCCTAAGGTGACCCGAGCCCAATGGTTAGCATGAGTTACACAAAACCTAATTGGCATGTTCCTTCGACAGTCTGTCTGTTAAGTGAGCCGTGGCTCCGCTATCTCGAGCTCTTTTCCCACTGTCCCTTGAGTGAGCAGGGAATGGAGTTACCCCGAGTATGAACCCTGGCTCCATCAAGGCACAGAACAGCGAACAGCACAGTGGAGAACACCTGGCTTGCACAATCCATGTTACCTTTCTCTAGGCGAGCATGTCTGCGTGTAGGGGCTGGCTCAGTTTGGTTCCCAAAATCGCCTGACGGCTGGAAGGAGCATGCTGCTTATGGTGGATTCCCTGCAGCCAGTCAATGTCATCCACATGCAATACATTTGTGAGCGTAGAGTCACTGGGTGCTGGAATGTGCCACCCTCCCCTGTCCTCAGACCGCGTGCCCGGCCCCCAGGGTACTGGTGACCAGCCTGCTCCAGCCCCACCTAATGCTGCATCTGGACAGCAGCCTATCCCACATCAGCACCACGGCCAGCGCTGTGCTTGGGAAGCTGGACACACAGAACTCCACCCCCCCCCTCTTTCTTCCCATCCCTCTAGCTGCTCCTCCCAGTCTCCCCAGCTCTGGTTCCCCACCCGCACACTGGCTGCAAAACTCAGCAGGTGGATCACAGCAGCAGCCGTTGGATCTAGCACAGCTCAGTCAAACAGCTGGGCTTCTTTACGCAGCTTTATGCCAGAGGAGCCCCACTGGTTCAGGGGAGCGCGCTTGTATTAAACCGATATTGGGGTACACTGACACAGAGAGAACTCCCAGAGCCCTGGATGTCATTTTCTTCACTGCGTTGTTTAACTAGCCCCCATGAAACTTGAACCTGATCTTTTTACAGAATCAATTTTATCCTTTTGTGCAGCTGCATTGTTCGTCGTAGGGTGCACCACACTGCTTTTTGTTGTCATAGGGCTACACACTGCTTTGTTATTGTAGGGCTGCACACACTGCTTTGTTGTCATAGGGCTGCACACTGATTGTTATTGTAGGGCTACGCATGCTGCTTTGTTGTCGTAGGGCTGCACACTGATTGTTACCGTTGGGCTACACACACTGCTTTGTTGTCGTAGGGCTGCACACTGATTGTTATCGTAGGGCTACACACGCTGCTTTGTTATCGTAGGACTGCACACACTGCTTTGTTGTCGTAGGGCTACACACTGATTGTTACCGTTGGGCTACACACACTGCTTTGTTGTCATAGGGCTGCACACTGATTGTTATTGTTGGGCTACACACACTGCTTTGTTGTCGCAGGGCTGCACACTGATTGTTGTCGTAGGGCTGCACACACTGATTGCTATCATAAGGCTGCACACACTGATTTGTTGTCGTAGGGCTGCACACACTGATTGCTATCATAAGGCTGCACACACTGATTTGTTATCGTTGGGCTACACACACTGCTTTGTTGTCGTAGGGCTGCACACTGATTGTTATCGTAGGGCCGCACACGCTGCTTTGTTGTCGTAGGGCTGCACACTGATTGTTATCGTAGGGCTGCACACACTGCTTCGTTGTCGTAGTGCTGTCCACAGGCACTGGGCTGAGTACCTCAGGGGAGAGAAGTCTGTGTGCTGCATTTCTGGCAGGTCTTCCCCTTAAGCAAAGGAAACCCTGTTCCTTAGGGAGGGGGCTTCCCCAGGCTCACCCATAAGGGGCAGGCCCTAGACCTATGCTTCCTTCACCCTTTGCCACCCCCTGCTCAGGGAATGAGGACCCCCCCACACACAAACCTGATGCGGGCAGAGTGGGTGAGTGTACGGAGTGTGGCTGGATGTGCTGAGAGCAGATGGGCCCATCCATGCTCCACACCCTTACATAGTCCCCACACTCAGCCATGCGTCACACGCTACAAGCTAGAGCACTGCATGCTGGGACAGGTGTTCTTGAAGGGCTGCCCCAGGTTGCAGAGGAGGGAGGCTGTAAGTCACATGCGAGCTGTCAATGGAGTTCAGGGTCTAGAACTTTGTGGGTGGCATTTGTCCCTGTAATGACAGTCCAGCCTCTTCTCCTTGCAGCAAAAGCACCTCCTGGGATCTAGGCCTGGGCCTGTGTGCATCCAGCTGAAGCAAAGCTCTGAGTGTTTGTACTGGGGCAGTTACTCTGCTCCTGAACAACAAGGAGAAAAGGTAGGATGTTTGGGATGCAGCCACAGCTGGGGCCACACCCAGTTAGGAGACAGCTGGCTCTGTAAAAGGGCTATGAGCCAGGAGTGGGGTCAGTCTCTCTCTAGCTTTGGAGACAGCCCTAGCTGCCTGAAGGAGCAAAGGGTACTGTGGGAAGAGCAGGGGAGCTCAGTCCTGGTGACCTCCCAGGAAGGCCTAGAGAGGTACTGGGCTGCAGGTCCAAGCCCCCTTGCCAATGGTGAGTGGCCATTACACTGCAGTCTGCCCCAGTGAACAGGAGCTAGATGATAACTGGAAGTAACCACTGAGGTGAGGTGGGCTTAGAGTTCCCCTGGGAGGGGAGACCCAGAGAGTGAGGATACTGCTGGGGCAGGACCCCAGGGGTCTGGAGGCAGGTGAGCCCCTGGCTAGCAGAGGGTGCTCTGAGCAGGAATTGAGCTAATTCCCAGGGCAACCAGCAGGGTTGAGTCTCACTTCATTACACTTACTCCCCTGCTTGCCATATTTCACTACAGCCAGTTTTTAAACTTCAGGCCATTTGTCTCCCCTCAAGGCTCATGCTGCCTCTGGACATACTCCTGCTCTATCCTCCTCTGAGACTCTCTGTTTTGTGTGGGTAACAGGTTTCACTCTCTATTAGGCCTGGGAATCAGCACTTGTCCAGTCTAGCACCCCCTTCAGTCACTTGTCCTCTCACTCACCAGGACTCAGGGTACTTACTCTTCCTTTGTGACTTGGCTCTCTGGCCAGGTCACTATATAGTTTTCCCCTTCCAGGGTATTGCTGGAGCTACCTGTCTGCATGCCACCATCCCCAGTCCTGTGCTGTGCTACTTCCTACTCCTGAAAGGGGAACCCAGGCCTGCCTGCTACTCCAAATTCCAGACATAGAATATCAAGGCTGGAAGGGACCTCAGGAGATTATCTAGTCCAGCCCCCTGCTCAGAGCAGGACCAATCTTTTACCCCAGTTCCCTAAACGGAACCCTCAAGGATTGAGCTCACAACCCTAGGTTTAAGCAGGCCAATGCACAAGCCACTGAGCTATCCCTCCCTCCAGTGGGGTTATAAGCAGCAGCCAAGGTCTGCACAATCTCACTCTCACTGCTCTTTCCCTGGCTTCTTCCTACACTGCCTTCCACAAGCTTTCTTCCTTGCAGCTCCTCTGGGAACCCCCTTTTGTCAGAGACAGGATCCCAGGGCTTTTGCTCCCTGCTGGGTTTCCTCCTACCCACCTCTCTGTGCTCAGAGAGTGACTGCAGACTCTCTCCCTGCAGTCCCTTTCTGCTGCAGCTTCCTGGTTTTGCACCTTATCCAACTCCTCCCCCAGCTGGGCTTCATTGGCAATCAGTAATTTATCAATCACGCCTGACTTCTTCCAATCCAGGTGTGGCCTTCAAGATTAATTGATCATTCTAAGACAACATAACCTCTTCAGAGCTTCATAGATTTTCTCCTTCAAGACTGCAACCCTACACAGATTCAGGGCAAGAGAGCACTTGGGGCAAATGTCTCAAAATCTGTGAAAAGCTAAGACAGCAGAGAGGTGAGCTTGATTTCAATAACTCAGCTGGATTGAAGGCCAGGGCCCAAACACAGCTCAGAAGAGGAGGTGCTGACCAGAGTAGCTAAGTGCCCTTATGTTTTGAGGCATCTCCAAACCAAACAATGTCTGAGGCAGACTACAAACCTGTACACAAAGGGGGAGCTTGGGGCAAATGCAGACAACATCAGTTAGGTGAGCGTCCAGCAGGATGAATGTGACCCAAATGCTGTGCCTCTCTTGAAGAGGTGCTGTTAGGGTTATTACAGTGGCTGCTGAGCATGTTGTAAAAGCTGGCCCTTGCCTGGGTGCCTGACTAGGAACTGGGTTCTTTTAAAAAACCCCTCTAGTTGTGGGTGCTGAGTGCTTGAAAGTCTAGCTATAGGAGCAGGCCAGGCTGCTGTTTTGTGGGGACCTTCCCCCCACTTTCTCACTGTGCAAAAAAACACACAAGAAAGTTGAAAGTTTAAAAACATCTTTGGAGTGGGGAGGGAGGGGGGCTGTGTCTGGAACTCCTTGTCCAAATGACCCCACTTTTGTACCACAGGCTCTGCCCCAGGCCCTGAACTAGCACTCTGAATTTCCAGCCAGTCTACACTGTGCATGTGGTTTACAGAGAGTTTTGAAATCTGAGCTTTAAACAGAAACCGTGCTGCCCCCTTACTATGAAGGTGTATCAATTGTATCTTCTCTTGTATAAGGTGATGGTCTAGCCTTGGGAGACACAAGATGAGGCTGTTAAAATGGTCTTACAAGGGGCATTTAACTGAATGTGTAGCCAGTTAGATCGTGGAGAAATGCTATGTTAATTGAGGTGCAGGCCTTCTTTTTTTTTTTTGAAGACGAGCATGTCATCAGTAAAAGGTTGTTCCTTGCCAAAGTCACTCAAAATTGTTGCTTTGCTGCAGTGCTGCTATCGAGAGGATACAGCCCCCTGGAAACTAACTTATTTCATCATGTCAAAAAAATGACACCAGCAAACTGGGATACAATTACCTCTAGCAATTCAGTAATGTGCCAAAGGAAAGAATGCTCTTGGAAAATGCTGGGTAATGGCTTCCTCCCCGACTGCCAGTCCCTGTGCTGACTGCGCCCAGAATGTCAGTGAACACATTGCCCCTGTGTTGGAGGGGGAGAGGCAGCGCTCTCATTGCTGAGCTTAGGGAGGGCGCTGCTCAGAAGGGAGAGGCCTTGTGATCCCAGCTTGACAAAGGCAGGGACAGGAGAGGTGGGATGGGAGAGTTAAGGGCAGCTCAGCAGCCGGGAAATTCATTCCAAAATGAGGACACCGAGAAGAAAAGCCCAAGAAGGAAAATCAGCAGAGGAAGTGGGAGAAGATCAAAGTGAAAGAACTGCTTTGCGAGGGCAGGGAGTCAGCAGCCATGGCTGTCAGCACTGACGCCAGGGGACTTATCAAAAATCAGGGTGCTTTCTGCAGCCTGGACTGAAAAATCTCTCAGCTCAGCCACATCCATCCATCCAGCTTCTCCTCCCAGAGAAGCAGGTGTCCCTGACAGGCACTTTGCAGAGGGGAAATAAAAAACTCCAAGCTTCTAAAAATCAATTTCTTTCCTGGCCTCCTGTGCAGTGTGTGATGGGAATTTTAAAGAGGCCTCAGCTGCCTGCTCCCTGAGGTGTTAGGCATAGGGCTCTGCTACCTGCTGAAACTACACTACTTCCAAATGCAGTGTCCTCCTCTCCATGGGCCTGCTCATCAGGGCTCCCTGGCTGCCACCATGCTGGGAGGGAAGGGTTAGGGATGGTGAAACTGGGGGTCCCTGGCCTCAGCAGCAGCTCCACCTCAGGGGAGCAACTGAGCAAGCTGGGGGGGTGGAGGGCTCTGTGTCTGGGCAGTGTGGGAAGAGAAGAGAAGCTTCAGCAGTGGCCAGGGCAGATCCCTCTGGTCCTTGGGCAGAGCTGCCTCAGGTGGAGTCGTAGAGGAGACTACACCACCAGAACCCAGAGACAGTCACTGACCCCAGTCTCACCACCCAGCTACAGCCCCAGCCCCGGCCTCACAACCCAGTGACCCAGGCAGCAGCAGCAGTCCAAGCCAGGCCGCTCAGCAGCTATATCTATGGGTGCTGGTGCCCCTGATGTGCCAGGAGATTACCTCGAGTTCCCTGATACTCCGGGCTCCGAGGAGCTCACAAGGCTGAGGCTGGGGGAGGGGAATACAAGGGCAGCTCAGATACCAGGGATCTAGCAATCCAGAGTCACAGAAGAGGGTTTAACGAGGACGGAGCAGGGCCTTGCAGATAAGCTCAGGTGGGTGGGCCCCTGCACAGGGGCCTGCAGAGATGCAGGCACCGAGGGGATTGAGCGAGAAGCTGGCGACTGGTGCCCAAGGCTGGGAGTGTTGGTGGAGTGGGGGCGGGGGTGGGGGGACTCGGCGCTCAGCAAGAGATAAGAACAAACAAAAAAAACCATTTTCATTTTGTCGAACAGGCGTTTTTTGTGGCAAGAAGTTTCTGTCTGTCTAAGGTGCTTCCCTGGCCACATCATGGCAGTGCACGAGCGCCTAACAGCCTTAGTGGATTTCTCTCACACACCCAGGGATGCCGGGCAGGGCTGCTGTCTCCATGGGACAGATGGGAACATGGCCCAGAGGGACCAAGTGACTTGCCCAAAGTTACACAGGGAGCAAAGATCTGAGCCCAGATCACCCAAGTCCAAGGCTGCACTCAACCCATGGCCCCATGCTTCCTTTCCTGCTCTTCCTGCCACTGGAAATGCTTCTCCAGCCCCTCTCCACCCTCCATAGCTCATTTCCTTTCAATGACCCACAAATCTCCAGCTATCCAGTACTCACCATTGTCACATACTTGCTCACCTTGAGCCAGATACCCCCCAGTGACCTAGGTGCCCTCCTCTCCACCTTCCATAGCTCATTTCCAACCTCCTGAGATGAATGGG
Source organism: Chelonoidis abingdonii (assembly GCF_003597395.2). Lineage (NCBI taxonomy): Eukaryota > Metazoa > Chordata > Testudines > Testudinidae > Chelonoidis > Chelonoidis abingdonii. The sequence continues at coordinate 19,118,718 of NC_133791.1, forward strand.
AGCCATTGACTTCAGTGGACTTTGGATCAAGCCCTTTGGGTCTGTGACAATAAAATATAACATGCATTACAAACTCAGCGAGGTTCCTATGAGAAAGAAAAATAAAACAATGAATTATTTTCCACCCCAGAACTATTTCTAAAAGATGCCTTGGTCCTGAAGTGGCCTTGACTAGAAAATGCATGATTGGTACTGTTATTAATTATTATTAGCAAATTGCAATCACGTGTACACATCATTTACCGGTTTCTTAATAGCAACATAGAAATTGTGGTCAAAGAGGATAAAGATCTTACATTTAAAAGTCTTTTTGCTGCAGCTGTTGAAGTTGCTTTAGGTAGAATAAAAGTGTGGTGGATATTAAAAAATGATGGGAAATAGAAACAAAATATTTCTAAATATCTGATATTAATCAGTGCTGCACAAAGCTGTGAATTTTTGTGATTAAAACTCCTCAAGGATTTCCATCCCTTTCACCTGTACTGCATGCTCAGTTTGCCACAATGCTCTGTCTTGTTATTTTCATGAACATTTGGTGAATAGTAACTGTTTGAAATGAAACAGTAGCTAAACTTTCCCCCAGTAGCTCTAATGTCTCAGACTTGACACTGGAGGTGGTGATTCACACTGGTTGCTCCGTAGCCTGTTATTCTGCCCCAGTATGGTTATTTGTGTGGGGAAAATGAGCTTTTTCAGCTTTATGTCCTTTTGATAATTTATGAACAAAATTAAAACTACTCTCATGGTTTGGGCCATAGGCTCCCCAAAGCGAGGGAACGCTCCTCAGTCAGTCTGTAAGCTGAGAGTTCGCTGCCTGGAGTGTGCCTCCCTTTCTGGAGAAATGCTAACATAGAGACCTCGTTAAATGGAACAGCAGCGGAAGCAGGAGTCATTTAAAACTGGCTGAGCCAGGCCCCTGGAGCATATGCTGCAGGGAGCAGCCTTACCCTCAGGGCGGCTCCAGGCCCCAGCACGCCAAGCATGTGCTTGGGGCGGCATGCTGCGGGGGGTGCTCTGCCAGTCGCCAGGAGGGCGGCAGGCAGGGTGCCTTTGTCGGCATGCCTGCGGAGTGTCCGCTGGTCCCGTGGCTCCAGTGGACCTCCTGCAGGCTGCCTGCGGAGGGTCCACCGGTCTCGTGGCTCCACCGAAGCTGTGGGACGAGCGGACCCTCCGCAGGCACGCCTGCGGGAAGTCCACCAGAGCTGCGGGACCGGCAAGCGGCAGAGCGCCCCCCTGCGGCATAACGCCATGCTTGGGGCGGTGAAATGTCTAGAGCCGCCCCTGCCTACCCTGGCCCCAGGGCAGCAAGGTGGATGGTCTTGGGTAAGCCTTTTCTTTCTCTAAAGTCCACGCTCCTGAGTTGCCTATTTGCTGAGCCTGAAGTCCCCTCCTGCAGGCCTTTGAGATCTTGTAAGGAAAGAAACTGACACTGTCACAGAGCTTACGTGCAAGGTGTGGATGTGTTGGTGGGGATTTACTGCTGCTGCTGAGATCAAGATCTGGGTCAGGAGGTTGGATCAGGCCCCCATTTATTTGGCTTCACTGTTGCTGTCCCAGCATCAGAAGGTCTAACCCCCTCGCCCCTCCCCCGCGGCAGTGCCAGTTCTTCTCCTGCCGCAGCTGAATGGCACATTTGTCCCTGCACCTTTGCAGCGTAGCTTGTCCCGTTGCAGTGATAGTCCCTAGTGCAACTTTAGTCCCCCCCACCCCACCTTTGCTTTTCGGCAGCACATGAACCTTTCTTTCCCCAAGTGCATTCGATGATGCACAAGGTTTGTTCTCGCATACAAGACCTGCTGCTGCCTGTATGTGCCCTTCTGCGGCTCCCTCCTTCAAGGAATTCTGTCTAGGGCAGTGCCAGGGAACCTACACACCTAATCCCCAGAGTGAGGATTGTTCACGTGTCAGGTTAATGGGGGCAGGGAATATTGGTTTGCCTGGGTTTAGCTTAGATGGCACTGGGCGTTTTTACTGTCTTTAGTATTTCCAGTCTATGTGCCATTAATTGTTGTAATGCCCCAGGGCACTGTGGTTGGGATGCAGGACACCGAGGCAGGGCACCAAGGCCGAGACGCAGGACACCGAGGCAGGGCACCAAGGCCGAGACGCAGGGCACCATGGCAGGGACACAGGGTACCGAGATAGGGCACTGTGGCTGGGACGCAGGGCACTGAGGCAGGGCACCGTGGCCTTGATGCAGGGCACCGACGCAGGGCACCGTGGCTGGGACGCAGGGCACCGAGGCAGGGCATCGAGGCCGGGATGCAGGGCACCGAGGCAGGGCATCGAGGCCAGGATGCAAGGCACCATGGCAGGGACACAGGGCACTGAGACAGGGCACTGGGCTGGGACGCAGGGCACTAAGGCACGGCACCGTGGCCTTGATGCAGGGCACCATGGCAGGGCACCATGGCTGGGACGCAGGGCTCTGAGGCAGGGCACCGTGGCCAGGACGCAGGGCACACATCATAGAATGGATGTTGTTCTTGGCCTGTTATATGTATTAACACAGGATGGGGATGGTTGCAGTTGCAGCAAGACCCTAATCCTGGCTTTCCTGCCCTTGCCACATGTCCCAGCTCAGACCCGGCACAGGGGAGCTTTGGGAAGGGAAGTACCAAAGCTGCCTCCAAAATAAAGGTCCAAGAGTTGATATTAAACAAGGCCAACATGAGCCCTCACCTGGCTGCTGCCTCATGCGCTGGACTGGCCTGTTCCACTGCGGCGTCTCCTGACTGGGAGGGAGCAAGGGGGAAATCGGTTCTCTGGGTCAGGGCCCTCGGCCCGTTGCACCCGCCCGGCTCTCTGGGGCAGGGCCCTGGGCCCGTCGCACCCGCCCGGCTCTCTGGGGCAGGGCCCTGGGCCCGTCGCACCCTCCCGGCTCTCTGGGGCAGGGCCCTGGGTCCGTCGCACCCTCCCGGCTCTCTGGGGCAGGGCCCTGGGTCCGTCGCACCCTCCTGGCTCTCTGGGGCAGGGCCCTGGGTCCGTCGCACCCGCCCGGCTCTCTGGGGCAGGGCCCTGGGCCCGTCGCACCCGCCCGGCTCTCTGGGGCAGGGCCCTCGGCCCGTCGCACCCTCCTGGCTCTCTGGGGCAGGGCCCTGGGTCCGTCGCACCCGCCCGGCTCTCTGGGGCAGGGCCCTGGGCCCGTCGCACCCGCCCGGCTCTCTGGGGCAGGGCCCTGGGCCCATCGCACCCTCCTGGCTCTCTGGGGCAGGGCCCTCGGCCTGTCGCACCCTCCCGGCTCTCCGGGGCAGGGTCCTGGGCCCATCGCACCCTCCTGGCTCTCTGGGGCAGGGCCCTCGGCCCCTCGTACCCACCCAGCTCTCTCGGGCCGGGCCCTCGGCCTGTTGTACCTGCCTGGCTCTCTGGGGCAGGGCCCTCGACCCATCACGGCCGCCCGGCTCTCCAGGGCAGGGCCCTCTGCCTGTTGTACCCGCCTGGCTTTCCAGGGCAGGGCCCTCAGCCAGGCGCACCCGCTCGGCTCTCCGGGGCACGGTCCTTGGCCCGTCGCACCCGGCCGGCTCTCTCGGGCACGGCCCTCGGCCTGTCACGCCCTTCACTGTAGCTGTGTGTTAATTTCCTGCTGTTTCGTTGTTCAGTGTTTTGAGCTGCACACCCCTTCCTTGGGCTGACAGGCCTCCACAGTCATGAGCCAGGAAGGCAGCTCCTAAGAAGCTAAACTTAGAGAGGGGTGTGTATGTGTGGGGGGGAAATGCCAGGAGGGTAGTGAGGAGCCCGGCAGAATGATCATGGCTCTGAGACAGTGCTCTCCAGCAGTGGCCAGGGCAGAGGGACATGTGGCCATGGGAAGCTGGTAGTGTCTGCTAGCACTTTGTGCTAGAGAGCAGACGGAGTCAAGGGCGAGGTTCCACACTGCTTCACTGCACTGATTCCTCTGTAAGGACAAAGCAGCTGCTCGCTGAGACCCCGGCATTCACGCCGCTGGTGGACAAGCTTCTCACAGCCCAGCTGCCAGCCCCGCAAGTTTACTCCTCCCAGCATCATGTCTCCCTCTTCCCAGCTCCCAGGCAAAGTGTCACATCAAAGAGCGGAGCCTTTTGTTTATTCCCCGTTTGAAGTGCTGCTCATTTTCAGTATTCATACAGCGGCGTTTGGCTCTCCTCTCCCCAAATGAATGCTTAGCGCATTGCTCTTAACTGACTGGAGACCTCCCATTTTAATCATTTATTCATAATCTTCTTGCAGCTCAGACACAGAAAAAACATGTAAATTCAAAACCTCTGGGAATTGAAAATTTCATAAATGCTGCTGACCCTTCCCTGGCAGCGCAGGATGTGAGCGAGATAAAGGAATTCTAATGAGGCACCTTTCCTTTGGCTGAGTTAGAGGGGCCCAGCACTGACGGGTGCTGCTGGCCTCACTGCTTCACACACGCAGGGCTGGAGTCAGACCATCCCTCCAGGGCAGAGGACTGCACACACCCCTGAATACCTGCTCCCTCGCATGCACACTCCCCTGCTTGCATGCTCACTTGCTCACATGGATAATCACGCTCACATCCACCTACGAGTGTGTGCACTTCGTCACTGACACATGCATACTCCCCTGCACATTCACCTACACACAAGCCTGTTCTGCACACTTGCCCTGCTTACTGCTTGCACCCACATGCACACGCGCATACTGGCTAACCGTCCCAAATGCATCCCAACTTGTAGGCACACTCCTTCCCTCACACAATCTCCCTTCAACATGCCTGTTCACTTGTATGCATGTTGGGTTACACACTCACCCTGCTGCATGCCCAGCCCCACAGCCATCTACACACATACACCATTTGCACATGTAACCCTTCTGCCCCTCTGAGTTGGCAGCAACAAGGGCCGGGTTCAGTATCCAGAGGTTCCGTTTCAATAACACAATGCAAAACCGGCTCGAGCCCCCACCCAGTGACCTACACAAACCATAAGCAAAAACCCACCTCCAAGTACGTTTGGCAATGTCCTTTCCCCCTTAGGGTCTTAAGTCCAATCACCCCAAAGTCCAACAACCCGAAAGTCTCTGGTCAGTGCCACCCCAGAGTTCAAAAGTTTATCTGCAGAGTTTTACCCCCCCAGCCTGGGGTGGAAATGGGGAGGGGGGAAGTCCACACAGGGTGTTAAGGGGCACCTTACGGTGGGCCAGGGCCAACTGCTCTGCTCTCCGTGGAGTTCTGCTGCAGCCTTCACCACGACCAGCTCCACTACACCAGCTGTGCCGCTCCTCAGCCATCCCGTGCAAGCTCCCTGCAAACCGCTTCACTCTGCTCACTGTTCCATGGGCTGCTCCAACATGCTGCAAACTGCTCCGCTCTGCCAGCCGCTTAGCAATAGGTCTTCAGGCTCCCCCACTAGTTAACACAGCACTCAGTGATCTCAGCTCAGTAAGCTTTAGCTCTTTTAGTGATTTCAGCTCTTAGTAGGGGAGCCCTGGTGCTGGTGCACCATTGGCCCAACATGAATTCAGCTCAGCAGTCTCTAGATGGACTCCTAATGGAATCAAAATTAGCTCCTTTACTCTTTAACAGTGGAGAGAGAAAGATGTACAATTGGTGTTCTGGGCCCTCAGAAGGGGCCTATACTATCAAGTACACACACCAGTCCCCAAACTCTCTCAATTCACTGGGTTTTGGAACCCATGTCCCTTGTCTAGCAAGTCTCACTTAATTTATATTGAGACATCTCTGTCATAAAGCAGTCTCGTAGTTCCTCATTCACATAATCAGGTGGCAATACTTTATTTACCCTGCCCCAATAACAAAGAAATTGGGGATCCCAGAGCTGTCAAAATAACCATCCCAGGCTGCCTTGTGCTATGCTGGGCGTGCCCATGCAAATAATCTCCCTGAAATTCTTTCCACACTTCCCATAATTCACCACCAGATGTCAGGGTAGAGCTCATCCTGACTCTGCTTACATCCTCCCTCCAGCCGAGAATTTGTCGTCCCAACAAAACACATTCCCTACTATACCAACTCACTGGTCCCTTCCAAAGGGCCTCAGATAGCCCACTTTAGCTTCCACAAACCTGTGTGCTAAATGTATTGGCTCCTCACTAGTCACCCCAGGTGCATCGTAAGTTAACCGTTTCACTGGTCTTATTACCCTGTCTTGCCTATTGAGAATCTCTGTTGCTGTGGTAGGGGGGACATCTTGAGTGATGGATGGGGAGGTTTCCTGTGAGTTCCCCTCAGATACTGGCATAGGCCCCTGCATTTCTAGTTCTAACAGTGGAGGGTCAAAGGTGCTCAGGACATCCTCCATCTGTATGTCGCCACTGTCCAATAACCTGTGTATGTCATCACACGGGGGTTCCACCAGTGGCTCAAGAGTGTCAGGAATGGGCCTAAATACTTCTGCCATAGGGTTTAGGGCAGAAGAGGAGGTGCTCTCTTTTGATTCAGCTGATTGAGACTGAAATCTTGTCTTCATCCCAGGATACACCATGGTTGTGTCTTCCTCCTCAGACTCACTCTCAGATGTGCTGAGTAGGGGTAGGTTAGCTGCAGGAGGCCAGCTGTCCACGTTGGAGGGTGGCTTTGGTAAAGCACCTTCATTCTGCTCAGTTGCCCTGTTGTGGCCCATCTCATAAGGGCTGCCTACCAATTCCCCCACAGGGAGCAAAAGGTTTCTATGCACGGTTTTGGTCTGCCCTGGACCCTCTTCAGGTTTGATCTTGTAGACAGGCAGGTCTCCTAGCTTTTCTATCACCAAGTAAGGTGTTGACTTCCATCTGTCAGCTGTCTTGTGTTTGCCAGCAATACCCAAATTTTGCAGCAGGACTCTGTCCCCTGGCTGGAGCTCTTGCAGACGCACCCTAGCATCATATTGATGTTTGTTACGGTCTGCATTCTTCCGAGCTGCAGATGTAGCTAAGTGATAAGCATCCCGCAGCTTTTCTCATAGTTGGGATACATATTGCTGGTGGGTTTCATAGCTATCGCCATCCTCTGATACACCAAAGCACAGATCTATGGGTAATCTTGGTTCTCGCCCAAACATCAAGAGATATGGGGTGACTCCCGTAGCATCGTACTTTGTGGTGTTGTAGGCGTGCACCAGAAATGCAACATGTTGGCTCCAGGTTGCCTTCTGCTCTGGCCACAAAGTCTCTAACATATCTAATAGAGTTCGGTTGAACCTCTCTGGCTGAGAGTCACCTTGCGGGTGATAAGGCAGTGTCCTTGACTTTTTAATTCCTGCTATCCTCAGCACCTCCTTCAGAAGGTGACTCTCAAAGTCCCATCCCTGATCCGAGTGTATCCGGGTTGGGAATCCATAAACTGAGAAATATTTTTCCCACAGTACTTGAGCGACAGTGGTGGCCCTCTGATCAGGTGTGGGATATGCCTGCGCATATCGCGTATAATGGTCGGTCACTACTAGAATGTTCCCAATATTCCTCTTGTCCACTTCTAAAGACAAGAAATCAATGCAAACCAGCTCCAGAGGTTTGTTGCTGGTGATGTTCTTCAGATATGCAGCCCTCGTGGGCAGAGTTTTCCTTTGAATACATCGCGCGCAGGTCTCACATTTCCTGCGAACATCTTCAGCCATCCGTGGCCAATAGAATCTACTGCGGATAAGTTCCAGGGTCCTCTCCATCCCTAAATGTCCAAAGTCATCATGCAGGGCCCTCATGGCCAGGGCTCTGTACTCTTTCGGCAGCACTAGCTGATTCCGTTGCTTTTGTAGAGGGTCTGTGGTTGTGCGGTGTAGCACTCCCTGAATCAGTTTTAGTTTGGTCCATTCTCTCAATAGTAGTTTACCCTCTGGGGTAGGTGGGACAACCGCAGCTGGGCCTTGCCCCTCCCTTTTGGCAAGTAGTGTATCACGAATGTCAATATCTTGCAGCTGGGCTTCCTGCCAGTCAGCCGCATTGAGCATGGGCAAGGGAGATTGGTCCAAAGCAATATAGTTTACTGAAGCAGAAGGCACGCATTCAGGGGGTAGGCCCAAAGTTTCAGCAACACATCCATGAAGGCTCTCATGGGCCTCCGGCCCTCGGCGACTCACACTGCAAATAGCTCTCACTCCATCCGTGGGTATCACAGCAACTTCTGGTGCCTGTGGACGCCTGGACAATGCATCTGCATCTACATTGCTTCTCCCTGATCGGTACTGAATGCTGAAGTCATAGCTAGCCAAAGCGGCCACCCATCTTTGCCCTGTAGCATCCAGTTTAGCACTTGTTAACACATAAGTCAGTGGGTTGTTGTCTGTCCACACCTGGAACTGAGCCCCATACAAGTAGTCTCGAAATTTCTCAGTGATGGCCCATTTCAAGGCCAAGAACTCCAGCTTGTGGGTGGGATAGCGGGTTTCACTATCAGACAGTCCTCGGCTGGCAAAAGCTACAGGTTTACGCTTGCCTTCCACCTCCTGGTACAGTACTGCCCCCAGACCCTCCAAACTGGCATCAGTATGCAGGATAAATGGCTTGCTTGGGTCAGCAAAGGGTTGAACACACATGCATGCTATGCATACACATGCTTATCCACGCTATGCACTCACCCACACACATGCATACACATGCTGTGCACACACAAACACACCCATGCATACTATATAACTCTTACCGGCTTGGCCCCCGCCCCATTTCAACATGCTCCTCCAGCAGGTAAGCTGCTCACAGAATCTCACACTTAAAATAACCGAAAGGCCTGCCTTGTGCGTGCAGTCCTGTGCGTGCAGCACTGTGTGGGACCAGAGAAGGGCACAGGTGCTGACTTCTCTGGGCTAGTCTGCTCGGGCAGCCCCATGCCTGCTGGAAGGAATGGCAGCAGCAGCCTGTGAATCCCTTAGCAGCTCCACCAGCCCTTGTAGCCTGGGAGAGCAGCCCAGCATGACACATTTGTCAATAAGAGACAGAGAACTGGGCAATAGGAAGAGTTTTATTGTCCGGGAAGAGGTGCAGACTCTGACCATAAAAGAAGGGCAAGGAAGAGGGAGGCAAGGGCCATCTAGCAACCCTCGGTCCCTGGGGATCAGGGCCCATCCAGCAACACTCCTCTGCCGGGGACCAGCACCTGGCCAGCAACCCCCACCCTCTGTCCAGCAATTCCCGTCCCCAGGGGGTTGGGGCCGTCCAGCAATCCCACCCACTGTCCCTGGGTACCAGGACCCATCCAGCAACTCCCGTGTCCCTAGGGACCATCCATCAATCCTCTGCCCTCCAGGAACCAGGATCTATCCAGAAACCACCACCCTTATACTTCCCATGTGCCACAGGCTGGGTAAGGCCCAGCCAGCACCCTCCCCCCAGGTGTCCTGTGTGCTGCAGGGCAGGTAAGGCCCAGCCAGCACCCTCCCCCCAGGTGTCCTGTGTGCTGCAGGGCGGGTAAGGCCCAGCCAGCACCCTCCCCCCAGGTGTCCTGTGTGCTGCAGGGCAGGTAAGGCCCAGCCAGCACCCTCCCCCCAGGTGTCCTGTGTGCTGCAGGGCGGGTAAGGCCCAGCCAGCACCCTCCCCCCAGGTGTCCTGTGTGCTGCAGGGTGGATAAGGCCCAGCCAGCACCCTCCCCCGGGGCCTTCCGTGTGCCGCAGGGCGGGTAAGGCCCAGCCAGCACCCTCCCCCAGGTGTCCTGTGTGCTGCAGGGCGGATAAGGCCCAGCCAGCACCCTCCCCCAGGTGTCCTATGTGCTGCAGGATGGGTAGAGCCCAGCTAGCACCCTCCCCCAGGTGTTCTGTGTGCCGCGGGGTGGGTAGAGCCCAGCTAGCACCCTCCCCCCTGGGCGTTCCGTGTGCCACAGGGCGGGTAAGGCCCAGCCAGCACCCTCCCCCAGGTGTTCGGCGTGCCGCAGGGCGGGTAAGGCCCAGCCAGGACCCTCCCCTTGGGGCATCCCGTGTGCCGCAGGGCAGGTAAGGCCCAGCCAGCACCCTCCCCCAGGCATTCCGCGTGCCGCAGGGCGGGTAAGGCCCAGCCAGCACCCTCCCCCAGGCGTTCGGCGTGCCACAGGGCAGGTAAGGTCCAGCCAGCACCTTCCCCCCAGGCGTTCTGTGTGCCGCAGGGCGGGTGAAGCCCAGCCAGGACCCTCCCCCGGGAGTGTCCCGTGTGCCACAGGGCAGGTAAGGTCCAGCCAGCGCCTTCCCCCCGGGCGTTCTGTGTGCCGCAGGGCAGGTGAAGCCCAGCCAGGACCCTCCCCCTGGGGTGTCCCGTGTGCCGCAGGGCAGGTAAGGCCCAGCCAGCGCCCTCCCCCAGGCGTTCTGTGTGCCGCAGGGCGGGTAGGGCCCAGGCAGCACCCTCTGCCCTGGGCGTCCTGCGTGCCGTAGGCGTAAACTCCAAGTACATAGCCCCCAGGATTGGCGCGTGAGGGGTCTGCGTGCACAGAGGGTGGAATGTAACTAGAACCACATACTGCATCTGGCCCTCATTCGGAAGAGCTTCCATAGGAAGCAGTAGAGTGCCCACGACATAGTCCCAGAGTAGAATTGACATGTAGATGCCTTGGATAGAAAACTAAACTAAGCCCAGGAGGGTTCAGTTTAGCCAGGATTATTGCAGACTGGAAAATGGCTTTAACCCCTTCCCCCACATCCCACCATCCTCCAGTTTATCTGGCGCTGCTGGAAGGCGACATCGGGCCAAATCCCGCTGTCACGTGTGCTGATGTAAATCCAGGGTATCTCCACTGGAACCAACGGAGTGACTCTGGATTTCCTCTGCTGTCGCTGAGAGCAGACTCTGGCCTCGCCTGCAAATCGGCAGCGTGGGTTCCAGACACACAAGTAACAGCAGCACTGGAAGGAGCTCGCCTCCCCTGCCCCAAGGATTGGGGTCCCCCAGTGAGCTCCAGTTACATGCCCCCTTGAAGAGGCTTGGCAGCGCTGCCAGCCCCTGGGCTGGGCTTTCTGTGCTTTGAGACCATTTTTGCATGTCTAAAGTCCGATGTAGTAAAACAGCTTTGAACCCGGTAGAAAATCATATTTACAAAGGGGAGCAAGAGGCCGGTTTTCCTCTCCAGTCTGCGCCAGTCCCTCCGCTTCAAGCACGTCTCTCCTCGGGGCAGCTCGACGTGTCCAAGCACCTCAGTGCACTGGCCTGCTGCTTTCCAGGGGCACGCTCGCCAGCAGGGGGTGCAGGCAGGGAGCTGGCGCAGCTCCTGTCCGGATGGCCTGGAGAAGCCCTCACCTGCGGGGCAGGCAGGATCTGACAGCTGAGCAGAGCCTTGGGCAGGGGCATCGCAGCTTGGTGTGCTGCTGGGAGCGGTGCCGCTGGTGACTGTCTCCAGGGGAGGCTTGGCCAGGCACTGTTAGCACAGCAAGGCAGACTGGCTGCCGGCAGCCCCTGGTTGTTTTTAGGCAACGTGAGAGTTCAGTAAACCCCCCTCAGAAGACATGACAGGACCGTGAGAGGGGGTGCAGCCCCTCGTGCGGCACAAGCCTGCTGGCTCTGCTCTGTTGGGGTTTGGGGAGGAAATCTGAGCGTGTAGCCCAAAGACACATGCTCCCCCCTTGACCCTGGCCTGCCTGTGCTAGGTTCAGTGCTGGTGCATTCAGGAAGTGGTGACTTCCTAGCTGGTTCCAGGTTCTCCTTTGACAGGACTTCTCACATCTCCCTGAGCATGCGCCAGTGCTTCTGGGCCCCTCTCCAAGGAAGTCTCGTCCGCTCACAGCACCAACAGAAACTACTGCAGGAGGTTCAAGACTGTTCGGTTTTCCAGTGACTCTCTTGAGAGCAGTGGCAATGACCCTGGTAGCTTCGTGGAGGGGCCGGTCTGGAGGTCCTGGGTAGAGCAGGCACTTTGCTGTCTCTGCCATGCAATGGCGTGGGGACCTTGCAAGGCTCAGAGATCCAGCTAAGCCTCCAGGCAGTACAACAGCAGCTCAGACACAGTCAGCAGGAGCACATGGAAGAGACTTGCCCGGCTGCTCCTGCCATCGCTGTCAGTCAGTGCAACACCCTTTGCAGGACCCAGCCTGAGTGGCGCGCCCCTTGCTGGGGCAAGTCGGTAGTGCTGCCCCCTTCTATTGCACAGCGCCTAGCTAGGCCATGCTAGGAGCCCCGGCCCAGCAGGGACACAGGATGGAAAATGAAGTGGCCTGCCCTGCTCTGGAGGCTGATCCTACCCTCAGCCGGAGGAAGAAGCCAGCAGATTCAGCAATGTACCTGGAAAGCTCTTCCTCACTTTCCCTTGGGAGCGCAAATCCCAGCAAGGCAATGGAAAGCCACAGAGGCTTGAGGTTCTGGCTCGGCGCTTCTCCCGCTGGCTTTGCCTGCCACTCTGCCAGGATCAGTGCTTTTGGAACGCCAGCTGCTGGGTCTGGGGAGCTGGTGATTAAAGGTGCCGCCTGGGGACACTGGTGTTCAGCAGCTGAGACCTCATGATCTGGATGCTGCTCAGGATCTTCTTCTGGTGCCCCATGAGGGTGATCCCCAGGCTCCGGATGTCACTGTGAAAACAAAGGCAACATCAGACCCTGGCTCCCCGTGCTGCAGGCCAGGCCACGGGACTCCCTCTCTACTGGCTCAGCTGCACTCGTCTGCCAGCAGTGGAACTGCCATTGTCTGGTCCTGAGGGGCTGATGCGCTGTTCTCAGCAGTGACTGGCTATCAGTCTCCATGGCCCACCCCAGGGCCACTGCCCCCGCGCCATCCCCAGGGGGAGAGGGAGGCAGAGGGGAAATGGCTTCTGACACGCTAGGAGCAAGCAAAAGCGATGCTCTGAAATTGGAGCTGCTCACAGATCACCCAGTCAGACGGACAGACAGATGGACAGACAGCCCTGTCCACTCAGCAGCTTCTCCCATGTGCGTCCCCTCATTCTGCAATCATGTGCAATGGTCTCAGACTCGCTGAGCTTCCACTTTGCAGCCTCCCGTCCAACCCTGCTGGACACACCATCTTGTCACATACGGAGCCCCGTGCACCCACGCGCGCACACACACTGAGCCCCATGCACCCACGCGCGCACACACACTGAGCCCCATGCACCCACGCGTGCACACACACTGAGCCCCGTGCACCCACACAGGCACACACACAGATCCCCCGTGCACGTGTATTCACACAGACACAGAGCTTAGCATCACCTTGGTGCATTGGCTCAGGACTGACTCATAAAGAAGAGCACCCAGGAGAGAGGCACCAACGCCACTTCCTTCGGTATCTGCATTTTCTCCCCTCCAGGTGCTAACTAGGCCTAACACCGCTTAGCCTGTAAGATCTACAGAGCCCAAGGTAGGAGGGCAGCAGATAGCGATGGGGGTGACGAGTGGTTCCAGCACATCATGGCCTACATCAGTCACTTCTCCCCCTTCGTACTCACTCGATGTTCATCCGCATCACCATCCCCAGCGAGGAATACCCAGCCACAGCGAAGTTCTCCCGATACCGCCCCAGTTTGATGGACTCCAGCCAGTCCTCCACGGTAAAACAGCTTGTGAAATCAAAGAAGCCTCTGTCAAAGGGAGTTTGGGTGAACCTCGAAGACAAGAGAAAAGGCATAAACTTAGTGCTAAGGGGCGGATCAGCGAGTGGAGTCAAGGTACCGGAAAAGCAGCCATAGCCCAGGCTGTGCAGCAGGGGATGGCAGCCTGATGCCCCAACACCATTCTACCATTGCACAATTACTGTTCTCCACGGCTGGGGCCCTCTCTGGTCAGGCAGAGCCAAAGAGAGGGTTGCGGGAGGGGTATCCACAGTGCCAGGGCTCAGTATTGTGTATGCACTTCGGTGCCTGGGTGTATTTTGTGTGCACAACAGAGCTTTGTGTGGAGATGGGCTGTGGATGTGAATCCAACCGTGTGAAATGCAGCTGCTCCACTCACGGCTGAGCCTATTTTCTTCTCCTGGCTGGTGTTAGCCAGGCCCGTGGCCATGACCGCGCTGAAGCCGTAAGCACACTCAGGCTGGGAGGCTAGTGTGCCTCATTATGGTTATGGCCTGGACTGTGTTAGCCTTAAGCTCTAGCTTGGACGCCGGCTTTAAGTAGTTCTCTGTGCCTCTGATCCATCCGTTGTGTTGCCCATCACTGTGGCATGTCAGTGCCTGATGTGGCCGGTGCCAGCTCAGAGCCTGGGCTTGGCTCTGTCTCGGACTGTCTCACCATGGCAGTGAACCAGCTCGCTGTCCACTCTGGCTTGGCATGAGGCTCTAGACAGAGAACAGGCCATAAAGTGGCCAATGTTAGCCAATGAGAAGCCATTGTTGCCATATCTGGCAAGAGAGTCTCTCACCAATTCACCGTGGCTGTGATGCACTGGCTGGTGCTGTTGGGTGAAGAGTCTCTCTGGCTCACCATGGCTATGTGCAGAAGGTGCTGATACCACCTGCAGAGCTCTAACTGGCTCATTCTGGCTGTGGCTGGCCTTACCAGTTCCCTGTGGCTGTGCCCGGCCCTACTGGTTCCCCGTGGCTGTGCCCGGCCTTACCAGTTCCCCGTGGCTGTGCCCAGCCTTACCGGTTCACAGTGGCTGTGCACTTGAGATTCTCAGGATTGCGGATGAGCTTGTCCAGGATGCTGACGATCTGGGAGAAGCGTGGCCGCTCGCTGTGATCCTTCTGCCAGCAGTCCAGCATGAGCTGGTGCAGGGCTGTAGGGCAGCCCATGGGGGCAGGCAGGCGGTAGCCCTCCTCCACTGAGTTAATGACCTGAAAGGAAGGTTTGCTCGGGGTGAGACGCCCTGGCTCTTTGCCCCAGAGCTCTGTGAAGCCAGCCACAGACTGAAGCTGGCAAAGCAGCTGCAGGAGCAGCTCAAGCAGCGACCAATGGCCACTGGTGGTAACAGGCATCTGTTCTCCGGATGTCGCTCACTGAACACACCAGCCCTCAGGCTGCCTGGCTCTTTGCGCCAACCCCCCACACTCGTCAGCCCCCTCCCTTCCTTTGTCTCATTCATCTCAGCAACCCTCTAACATAACCCCACCTAAAGCTCATAAACGACACGCAGCGGGGTGGGGACCCCCAGTAACGGGGACCCCCAGTAACACCCAGTGGGGCGGGGACCCCCCAGTAACACCCAGCGAGGCGGGAACACCCAGTAACACACAGCAGGGCAGGGACACACACTATGCGGAAGGAAGGACTGCAAACAGATTGATATTTTCACACAGGGTATTTGACAATCCCCCCTCACGGCTCAGCTGAGCTCGGTGTTGAGGCCCCAGGTTGCTCCTCCCAGACAGCGGAAAGTCTTGAGCTCCATTCCCATGGGATTGCAAGGAGAGGCAGCACTGCCTTTTGCCCAGAGAACTACACTCTGGCTTTGGAACCCCTCCCCAGTGGCCTCCATCTCGCCGTGAGCCCTTACGACCACTCAGTTAACAGGAGGTGCCGCCCCAGCAGAGGGAGGGAGGGAACCGGCCTGATACCAGCCCAGCTGCAGGCAGGATGAAGCTCACTTACATCCCTGTTGGTCATGTTCCAGTAGGGCCGCTCCCCGTAGGCCAACACCTCCCACATGACGACACCGTAGCTCCACACGTCGCTGGCTGAGGAGAACGTGCGATACGCGATGGCCTCGGGGGCCGTCCAGCGGATGGGGATCTTCCCCCCCTGAAACACAGAACACAGGGTAACCACCCAGACAGGCTCCACCCAGGACAAAGAGCTGGCACCTGGGCAGCAAGGCCATTCAGCAGTTATCGCGGAGAGCCAGAGTTGGCCTCACTGCTCCAGAGCAGGAGCTGGGGTCAGGCACACATGGGGAATGTCCACTCGCATCAGCCTGGAGCATGCCATTGGCATCTTCATGACTGTCAGCATGCCAGTCTGTTAGAGAGACCTGCCGTCTCTGAATCCTTTGTGCTTTCAAACACCATGGAGTCTCTTGGGTCTCCCAGCAAAAAGCTCCCAGGTCTGATCTTGCTTAGCCTAGTTCCCTGAGGCAAGGCTCTCCGTTGTTTGAGACCAAAGAGGCCCCAAGTCCTGTCGGTGCTGAGGGTCCAACCCACAGCCACTGGGTACCACCCAGCGTCAGCCCTAAGAACCAATGGACCCCAGGCGGGGCCTTTCCCAGCGCTGTAAGACTGAGCCTAGAACAGGCAGTTTCCCACCCACGCCCTAAGAACACCCCCCAGCTTTCTGGGTCGGTGACTGGCACCAGCAGCACTGGTCTCCCTCCCTTCCCTCGCTGGGCCGAGGAGCTCACTAACTGGGAAGGGCATGCGATTCCTCCTCCCTCCCGTGAATTGTTAGTAGCTCCGTTCTCTCCTGGGCCTTGTCTATACTGGCAAAGTGGGACCCATAATTCACCACCGATAGCAACAGCAGGCGCTCTAGTGTAGGCAGGGCTCAGGCATTTCCACCACCGTATCAGCTATGCCAGCTCAGAACAGGGTTAGACAGAAGACATGCTGAGCCCTAGCCTGGCTGCGTGGGCGCACTCCCAGGCCGAGTGATGAGTCCTGGCTTTGCCAGTGCAGATGCAGCCCTGCCATACTATCACGGGTAACTCTGGAGCAGTTAGCAATGGCAGCATGAGAACACAGGGTTGGCTCCTAACACTAGACTCTAGGCAGGCGCTGGTGCTGAGGCCACGTCTATACGACGCGCCATTTCGGCGCGTTAAAATCGAAAGCTCAGAGTTCGATATATCGCGTCTCGTCTAGACGGGGATATATCGAACCCAGAGCGCGCTTACATCGATTCCGGAACTCCACCAAAACAAACGGAGTTCCGGATTCGACATGGCGAGCCGCGCACATCGATTCGGCGCGGTGAAGACGGGTGAGTAACTCGATTTTAGATATTCGATTTCAGCTACGCTATTCTCATAGCTGAAATTGCGTATCTAAAATCGATTTTCACGCGTCGTGTAGATGGGGCCTGATTAAATGTGTTCATTTCAGATATGACCTGATCCCAACCTTGGTAAAGGGGATGAATTTTAAATACCATTTCTTGCCCCTGCATCGGGCTCAAGACCGGACGTGCACCCATCACTAGCACCCGCTGAAGCAAAGGTGAATGGAGTGTGTCTGCCCCAGACATCTGGAAACCCTCAGCTAGTGACTCACTCAGTGGCAAATGCCCATGTTGGGTAAAGTTGTCCTAGTCTACCCTAGAGTGTCCCTGATATATTCAAAGCAAGGGCACTCTAGGGGCAGGGAGTAGATCTGGAAACTGGAGCAGGATTGACAAGGGCCAATGACCAGCTCAGGGCTTGTGTCATGTGACACATCCCAGCCCTGCTGGGATAATCTTGTTGTGTCACCAAGGCCGAGTACTGAGAGTTTTGCTTGCATGCAGGACTGAACCTGAAAGCACCGAGAATTTAGCCTGGCTGCTGGAAGGCCTCCGCCCGCAGGTGTCCCAGAGAGCTGGCTATAAGGAAGACAATAAAGCAGAGAGTGGGCTCATGTTTAGACTCCTGAAAGCCTAGACTCTGGGCCTCTTCTCCCTACCGCTCACTGAGGAACGAAGCCTCTGCCCAGAAGGTGTCTGGTGTGGTGCTGCAGGGTGTCCCGCACGCAAGCCCAGCAGGGAGAACAAGCCCAGAAATTATTAGACGCTGGAGGACGCATGTTTATCCCGGGGAAAGGAGGAGCCAAACACAGAGATCCTTGGCTTCTTGCTCTCCCTCTTACTTCCCCGTTGGGTGGCTTTAGGCAAGATGTGAAAGCCCAGAAACACACACACACGATCTACGTTAATAGAACGCTGTTTAGATTGCAAAGTCGAGCACTCAAAGGTTAAGAAATGTCAGCATTACAGTTACACACGTGGCGTTAATTCTCCAGCTTTGTGTGTCCATCCTGTGCAGCGAATGAGGATACAGTATGTGACCATGTTCCTTGACCAACACTTCAGGGACTGGAGCAGGAAACCCTCCAGAGCTGAAAGCATGAACTAAATGGTTAGCATTTGTAAAGAAGAGCTGTAACAGCCCCATGCCCCATGCGGAGCAGGTGCAGAAGGGGACACATGACACAGACTGGCACTGACCAGTGGGTTACATATGGAAACAGGGATCAAAGTGATGTTGTGCAGGCAACTGTAAGTTTGACATTTCCTAATTTTTGCGTGCTTGACTTTGTAACCTAAATCAGTGGCTCTTAACCCTTGCAGATAACTGTACCCCATCAGGAGTCTGATTTGTCTTGCGTACCCCCAAGTATCGCCTTGCTTAAAAACAACTTGCTTACAAAATCAGACACAAAAATACGAGTCACAGCACACTGGTACTGAAAAATTCCTACTTTCTCATTTTTACTATTTAATTATAAAATAAATCAATTGGCATATAACTAGTGTACTTACATTTCGGTGTATAGCATATACAGCAATCCAAACAAGTCGTACTGATTTCGCTAGTGCTTTTTATGTAGCCTGTTGTAAACCTAGGCAAATATCTAGATGAGCTGATGTGCCCCCTGGAAGATCTCTGCGAACACCCAAGGGTACGTGTGCTCCTGGTTGAGAACCACTGATCTAAATTATCTTTGTTGTAGCTGTGTTGGCCCCAGGATATTAGAGAGACAAGGTAATTGACCTGTATTGGTCCAATAAAAGACATTACCTCACCCACCTTGTCTCTCTAATCCAGGGATGGGCAACCTTTGGGACATGGCCCATCAGGGAAAGCCGCTGGTGGGCCGGGATGGTTTGTTTATTGGCAGCGTCCGCAGGTTCGGCCGAGGGAAGTGCCCGTTGGCTGCGGTTCACTGTTCCAGGCCTATGGGGGCTGTGGGAAGTGGCGTGGGCTGAAGGATGTGCTGGCTGCCGCTTCCCGCAGCCCCCATTGGCCTGGAACAGCGACCCATGGCCAGTGGGAGGTGCACTCAGCCAAACCTGCGGATGCTGCAGGTAAACAAACTGTCCCGGCCCACCCGCGGCTTTCCCTGACAGGCTGCATGCCAAAGGTTGCTGATCCCTGCTCTAATCTAATGTATGTTCCTTTAACATAGTTCTTGTTTGTAATTTCAAGATTTTCTTTAAAAGAAAAACCAAATCCTGTGATGTATAATTGTGTCAACCCAGCCATCCCATCATGCAGCACCAGCAGGATTTGAACCCTGAACTTTCATCGTTACTGTAACACATAAAGACCACATTACCCACTGTACCTGCTATATGAAGAGAAGGCTGCAAGCTCAGAGGGGAATGGGTGGGCTCTCTCCCGACTCCCATGCCAAGAACCGATAGGCTCCTGCCCCATGTGGTGCCCCTAGAGTGGGGGATGGGCTTCTACCCCATGTGCCAGGTCAGGGAAGGAGTGTGGTCAGGGTGGGAGCCTTGTCCAGCTCTCGTCCTCATTCCCAGCACTCCTGCTGCTCTGGTGGAAGCTGGGGCTTGTCCTTGGAACATTTGTGCTGAGTTACTATTCTGGCAAGCTGAGTCACGCAGGCTGAGAACGGAAATGGTGATTTTTACGTTTCTATCTGAGCCAAACCTCAACAGAATTTCATGGAACAAGCAAAAGGCACATCTCTAGCTCCGGTGCTTTGCCCCAGCAGAATGTCAAAGGCCTGCAACATATAATGGAGGGGTAAGGGTGCCTCATAAAAAGGTCACAAGAATCTTCTATACCAGAAATGTTAGCTTACCTAAATCTGGGGGTCACTGCTAGCTCTTCCTAAAACAAGAAATCCTTTGCTCCAGCCAGCAATGGGACTCGATAACTTTAAACAATTTTTAAACTACTGAACCAATCTACTTCAAACTCAACTTGTTCTGTTGATCTCACTGAGATTAAAACATCAGGCCAAGCCTGAGACTGTATGTACGTAACAGTGTGGCAGCATTTGTGTGAAACTCCCTGAGACAGATGAGCTGTTACCTCTCCCGTTACACAGGAGATGGGAGGAAAGAGGAGACAGGGTATGAAGAGGGTGATTTGGGATTCTGCATGGTGTGTGGACTGTAATTGAGAGCAGGCTAGGAAAGGTGCCAGCTTACACTGTGCTGTAACTCTCTCCACATTCAGCTGTATAAGAAACGAGTTTGTGTTATATGAATTGTCAGACCATTTATAATGGTCTAAGGAGCCCCATATTTCATGGCACCAGCACAAGAGGGTGGAGCTAAGGCTGAGCTTCATGCCTTGGCTTCAGGCTGTGATTTCTCTCCCTGAAGGTTGCGTGGAATGCCTGCTGTTCTTTATGACTCAGCACAGAGAAAGAGGCAGGGAAAGCACAGAATGTACCGTGGTGGTATACGCAGCATACGGATCATCCTCAAGGATTCTCGACAGGCCGAAGTCAGACACCTTGCAGACCAAGTTGCTGTTAACAAGAACGTTACGGGCAGCCAGGTCCCGGTGCACGTAGCCCAAATCAGAGAGGTATCTCATGCCAGCACCAATGCCCCTCAGCATGCCCACCAGCTGGATGATGGTGAACTGCCCATCATGTTTCTGGAGAGAAAACAACCCTGACATTATTCCTGGCCTCTCGCTGGGCACCTGACAAACACTGATTCTGCATGGTGACTTGGACCTCTGTGACCCGTAGGGCCAGACCCCTGTCCCCATTAAGCTACACTCAGCTCACCTGTTGCAATCTGTAATGCCCCCACACTCGGGCTCCAAACTCAGACACCTCTTCGAGCAAGTCTGGCCAGGCCCGAGGAAATGAAGGACAGTTTGTACTCCTGTCACCTCCAACCTCCAACCCTCCACTCTTCCCACTGCATAGGCCTGGCAGATGCTCCTGTGCACCAGCAGCAGGAGTCTGCCTCTCACACTAGGATGCTCTGCGTGAGACTGAGTGCAGATGCCTTGGAGCTAGTGTTCCCTCAGCGCCTGCAGCTTTTACTCAGCGGTCACAGTGGTCATGAGGCCGCAGAGTGTGGATCAGCCTGTTCTTCTCCCTCATCAGCCACTCAGCCCTCAAGAATGTGCAATGAATAAAAATTCAGAGGAGCTGATTACCCGGAGAAAGGAATCTAGTGAGCCGTTCTCCATGTATTCGGTTACAATCATTACCAATTTGCCTGTAGGAGACAAGAGAGGTCAAGTTAATAGAGAAGTCACCTTCCTCTGGGAGCCCTGGTACCTGCCTGGTGCAGGGAGGGAAGCAAATCCAGGGCCACAGGGACAATCAAGGTGTCCCACAGCCCTGCAAAGAGCTGGTGAGGTCCCATCCTGGTGCTGTGTGTGAACCATGCCAGCGTGTGCATATAGAACTAACACAGCCTGCTCACACTGACACAGCCTGCTCGCACTAACACAGCCTACTCATACGCACATGTCCTACTTGCACTAACACAGCCTACTCACACTCATGCATCCACCTTGCACTCATGCATCCTACTCACACTCTCTGTACAAGCGCCATTGTTGTTGCTAAGTCAGTTTCATTGTTTAAATGAAATTTGCATCCCATTACCATAACGCTTTGCATTTCAATGTGCCTTTTAAAACTATAACTTCACATTACAATTCAATACGATGCTGCCTTTAAAATGAATGCTAATGGGTAGTGCTTCTCCGAATCCAATAACCCTGATCTCTGGCGTTGGGGTGCAGAGTGGAGTGGGGTGAGGGGAGCCACTACATGTGATGTTACAAAGTACCCTGTCAGGTGTCCCATTTCACCTCCCTCAAATGAATGTTGGAAAAGCCCCAAGCAGCAGCATTCTCCTATCAGGGGTCTGAGCTGTGGCCAGGAATAAATCCTTCATTTCTCTAATGACATTAGAAAGGAAAGGAGAAAAGCAGCAGTCCTGCAAGTCACAAGCTGTCTGCCTTTCAAGATGCTAATCAGGAATGTCAAAAGGCGAGAACACTGCTGGGCTGAGGAGCTGGCTCGTAGACTCTAGAGCCTGAAGCTAGCAGCAAAGACCCTGGCTCATGGTAGGACTTCATTCTGAGCCTGCTGGCCCGTAGCAATCCAAAGGCACTTTACTGCCAGCTCCCAGGAATTTGGTGCTGTATGTGAAAATGAAGCCCTCAGAGCAGGCAGAGTGAGGGCAGTGTCAGGGCAAGCTTCGCCCACGCACTGCCACCTGCCTGTGCCCACCCAGCCCTTCAGCAGGGGCCCCATAGGAACATGATCCTCTGATAGGCCTGCCTAGCAGCTCTCTCTCTGATGTGGCACCTGCCTGTTGGGAACCGTGGGAGCTCCCACCCATGAGATGTTTACCCCCATGTTTTGGACACATTTCCTATTGGCCATCTGTGCCCCATCTCCTTAAATTCCCTCTGTAGTTCCCACTGGATACAGAAGCCTCCATTCCGGTCCAACACACTTCAGTAGCATTGCAATAGTCAGTGACACAGCTGCCACATTCCACCCCAAAGGCGGCTGCATTTGGGTTTGTTATATTGGGGATCCCTGGGGATGAAAGGGGTTAGCAAAGTGAAAGGCCTCCATTAGTGAGATTATACGTTGTGCAGCAGCTGGCCGGCCTCTCGGTTGTAGAGGGTCTCTGCCAGATTTGGGAGAGGAAAGCACTTCCTGAGGGCTCTGGCTGTGAGATCAGCTTCCTCTTTGTCCCTATGGTCCCTGCACTGACTATGTGACTGCCCTCTCTAATCCGTTGCACCCAGAAACGTACTCCTGGCGACTATGCCCTCCAGGTGGATAATGTTGGGGTGGTCGAACTGCGCCATGATGCTGGCCTCGCTCAGGAAGTCCCGTCTCTGCTTCTCCGTGTAACCTGCTTTCAAAGCCTTGATGGCCACGGGAAGCTCCCTCTTCCCTGGCACTTTCAGGTGGCCATAACACACCTCCCCAGATTCTCCTGCAAAGCAAGAAAAGACAAGGGAAAGGGCTTAGCTTCTCAATTCACTGCAGCCTCCTGGCACCCTACCAAATCCGCACTCCTTCTGCCACCAGGCTAAACACACGTCCAGAGCCAGCAACTAGGGGCCTGTTTTCTAGAGCCAACAGGAAGGCTGCAGCATGGTCCCGTGCTTGGGGAGTCAGGACTCCTGGGTTCTGTTTCCTACCACTGACTCACCGTAAGGAATCATTGCCTGGCTTGGTGCCTCAGAGGCATAAAGACTCTCACCCACCTTTGTGCTGGCATAGCAATGATGAGGTGTGCTAAGCACGTCCTATGATGGGATTTCCAACTTCCCTCACAACAACGTGGATACAAAGCCAGGTGAAAAGCAAGAGCAGGGCTGGTTAGTGAGAATTCCCAGCACCTCCCGGGCAGCTCTGAGCCTGCACATCCTGGCTGGTTCTGTGCAATTGCCAAGCAGGAAGGCACTCAGACTTTGTGCACCATTGGCCTACCATGGGTGTCACCAGTAGCTGACAGCTCGCTCGCCCGCCCTCTCTCTTGTGTGCTTGCCTTCCAAGCCCCTATTCTCAGCTGATATCACTTTTCAGAAAAAAAAAATCAACATTTTTGCTGAAATGGCTCAAGTGTTTTCTCAGCCCAGACATGAACTTTGGGGGTGAAATTCAAGGTAGCAACAGAGGAGATACTTGTGCCTGGACAGCCAGACCTTCAGATGGCGCAAGTCAGTGTCGTTCCATTGGCTGCAGCTGAGCTACAACGATTAACACCAGCTGAGCATCTGGCTCCGGACGGTTCACTTCATATGTTAAAAAATTCTGCACGTGCTTTTTGTGCTCAAAAAGCTACAGAATGGCTCAAACCCTCACTGAGGATCATCATAACACTCAGCACGAGCTGTATTTATTTAGCCCCTCGCGTCTCCAGAGTACTGCACAAACATTAGCACCATAGCGCTGGGGGAAGAAATGGGTTTCTGAAGGAAGTTCAAAGGGTGTGAAATGCACAAAGCCAGGGCACTCACCGGATCCAATGACTTTCTCAATTTTAATCCTGGACGCCTCTATCTCTCGTGTGAACTCGTGCACGGCTTGGCAGGGGTCCTCGTACGTGTGAGGGTCCACGTAGAACTTTGACGTGGGGAACTTCACTGTTAGAGTTCAGCGGGGAAAGAAAAAGTGAGATCATTCCAACAGCAAACAGCAATGCCCTCTGGGAGCCGGAGAGGCAGCAGGAATCCAGACCCCAAAAGCAGTGATTCAGACTCCTTAGGGCCACATACAGCGGAGAGATACCCCAGTGGGGGCTTGCTCTCTGGCACCCAACTCCAGGGAAGCTAAATTTCCCCTTCAGAACACAGACCTCTCCAGACCACCCCAAGGGCCCAGATACCCAGAGGGACAAGGAAAATCACCTGAGACCAAGAGTAGCTGGCCCAGAACAGCCTCTGCTAGGAGGCAGAGAACAGCTCACCCCAGACACATCTCCATGTACTTACCCTGGCCATTCTGATAGTGCATCTTCTCCTCATCTGAGTCCTGGAAAGCCTTGCTGTAACCACAGTGCCTGCCATGGAGACACAAGAGGCAGAGGAAAGACTCCTGACACAGCAGCTCTGCCTTCCATCTCACACACACGCAGCCGTGGGTTACCGGGAAGTGAGCAAGGCGCAGTACCAGAGATTCACTCAGAACCTGAGCTGGAGCTGACAGCAGGGCACAGAACAGCTGCACTGCGGATCTTCACCCCCACCTCCAGCTTTCGATTTGCCCAGACCAGGATATCTTGTGTACCAGGTCCACGGTTCAACAGCAACCAGCTCAGAGAATACCAGCCCATCCAGCCCACGTCTCACAATGATCATCTGCTCTTCCTGGCTCTGGGTTTGTCCACTGCACGTGACCTGTAGTCTGGCAGCCCCTCTGGTCAGCCTTGCTTTAGGGTCCAGATAAGGTGTTTTTGTGGCTTCTGTATCTCCAGACCGCATGTTACACGAACCTGCCTAATGACACTGTCACTGCTGAGCATTTTGAAATACCGAGGTTTCATCCCACCCTCGCCAGCCCCCCCCCAATCAGCAGGAGTTCACATGATTTGGAGCAGACAAAATCAAAGCTTAAGAGTCCTAATGTATGAAATCCATGTATTTAACATTTGCAATCTCAATCAATAACAACACATATTTGACTAATGGGGCACACGAGGCAAAGGGCTGGGGGTACAGCATAGACCTTAATTGTCATTTGAGACAGTGACCACTTTTTATTATGTGAAAAGTATTCAACAGACCATAAATGTATCTCAGGTGTCAGCAACCGATGGCACGTGTGCCAAAGATGGCACGCGAGCCGATTTTTAATGGCGCACTGGAGCCTGCCGGGACTCCAATGTGCCATTAAAAATCCTGCCGATGCAGCAAGCTGCAGGGTCTGTGCTCCCTGGCCGGAGCACTGACCAAGCGCAGCAGGCCGCCAGCCCCTTCCCCTGAAGCCCTGCCGCCGCACGCGCAGCGCTCTGGGAGCCGGGGCTGCGTGCTCCCGCGGGGCAGCGTTTGGCTCCGTGGGGAGGGAAAACCACTCCCTGCTCATCCAGATCCCTGCCCCCACGTGCGCAGTGCTCTGAGGGGCGGGGTGGGGCTGCGCACGTGTGGCAGCGATAAAACTCCGGATGAGTGGGGAGCCTCATGGTAAGGGGGGTCCAGGGCTGGGGGGGTGGCATTGGATAAGGGCTGGAGGCAGTCAGGGGACAGGGAGCAGGGTGGGTTGGATGGGGGGTGGGATCCCGGGGGAGTGGTTAGGGGCGGGGGTCTCTGGAGAGGGCAGTTAGGGAGTAGGGGGGGTGAATGAGGCATGGGAGTCCCGGGGTCAGGGGTGGATAGGGGTCAGGGCACTCAGGGGACAGGGAGAAAGGAGAGTCCTGGGGGGCAGTGGGAGGGTCTCTGGAGGAGGTGGTCACGGGATAAGGAGCTGTGGGGGGTTGGATGAGTCGGGAGTTCTGGGGGGGGCTGTCAGGAGGTAGGGGTGTGGAGAGGGGTTGGGGCAGGAAGGGAGCTGTGGGGGTTATATTGGTCCAGAGTTCTGGGGGTCCTGTCAGGGGGCAGGGAGCGGTGGGATGGGGTATGGGAGTCCAGGGTGTCTGTCTGGGTGCAGGGGTGTGGATAACGGTTGGGGCAGTCAGGAGACAGGTAGGGGGTAGGGTCCTAGGGGGGCCGTCAGGGGACAAGGGGCAGGGAGGCTTAGATAGGGGGTGGGGTCCCAGGAGGGGGTAGTTGGGACAAGAGCTGGGGGGGGTGGGGGTTTGGGGGGGCAGTCACCCATCCCTCTGCCCTGAGCCCTGCAGCCCCACACATCTCCCAGGCCACTGCCCTGGGCCCTGTATCACCCAGCCCTCTGACTCCTTCACCCCCTCCCATGACCTCAGCCCTGACTTTTGCACCCCCCACATCCCCAGCCCCCCCACATCCCATGCACCCTGCACATCTCCACTCCCACCCTGAGCACCAAACGGGAGCTCCTGCAGCCTCACTCACATTCCCACCTGCACCCCTCACACCACATGGCAGCTGCCCAGGTAAGTGCCCCCACACCCAAACCTCCTGCCCCAACCCTGAGCCCCCTCCCTCATTCTAGGTCCTGGCCAGAGCCTTCACCCCCAGCCCTGTGCTCGGTCCACTCCCACCCTCAGCTCAGTGCAGAGAGAGGAAGAGAATGGGCCAGAACCAGGGAGAAGGTAGATACCCACTGTATGTGGGCAGGGCCGGGACCCCAGACTGGCAGTGGGCTGAGTGGGTCCGGCAGCCGGGATCCTGGCTGGCTGGCTGGGGCTGGAACCCCTGAATGGCAGTGAGTTGAGCCGCTCAGCCCGCTGCCGGTCTGGGGTCCCGGCCACCAGCCCCACACAGCCCGCTGCCAGTCTGGGGTTCTGGCTGCCACACCCTTCCCAGCTGGGGTCCCGGTCGCAGGCCCCACACAGCCCACTGCCGGCCTAGGTGAAAGGAACCCCAGACCAGCAGCAGGCTGAGTGGGTTAGTGGTGTAAGATCAACATTTTAATTTAATTTTAAATGAAGCTTCTTAAACATTTTGAAAACCTTGTTTATTTTACAATACAACACTAGTTTAGTTATATAATACATAGACTTGTAGAGAGAGACCTTCTAAAAAACATTAAAATGTATGACCGGCACGCAAAACCTTAAATTAGAGTGAATAAATGAAGACTCGGCACAGCACTTCTGAAAGGTTGCCGACCCCCACTGTATCTAGTCAGCAAAATGACAAATATAATAATAATTGTAACCAAATACCGCATTTTGGAGTCATTATAAACGATAACTGGTGTTCTGTCTCATTCCAACAACAGTTGAGCATCCCAATGTGAGTAATATAGGTAATACACTACTTGTCATCCCTGTTTTCATCTGCAAATACTAAAGCTGATTTTGTCAGGTCATTACTACACTCCACACCTCCAGGGCATGCCCAGAATACGGTTCCTGGCAATTCGGCTCATGGATTTACAGGGTCCATTACCCTTGATTAACTTCAAAATATCTGTGCACCATTGTCTGGTTCCGTTTTTGGAAATGGAGACTTGGAACTGTCATTGCGTATCCATCCATACTGCAGTGCACCTGAATATTTGACATTTCCTATAAGTGCTTCCCTTGGTGGTGGTAAGGAGCTGAGCTTTGGTTTTGATATGGTACTTTGCCAGTTTTCCCTGCCCATGGTTTCTGCCATGCTTCTAACATGGGGGCACAGTTTGATTGTCTGTAGTGTGCAGCCAGGAATTTGGGTGCTTGTTCAGCGTCAGCAGGCATTGTGGCATTGATGTCACCCAGCAGAGAGAGGGAGTATTCAGCTTGCAGAATTTTCAATAGAGTAATTCTGATGAGGCCAAAACAGGAAGCTACTGTATCACAGCCTGAGAGCGCCCGGACAGCTAACAGTCCTGGTATCGTGTTCTGGTGTTGCTCTGCAGTAGCATGGATGTCTATTACAGCTCTCTCTTGGACGCTGGGTTCCATAATCACTGAATATGTTAGGCTCTGTTCAAGGTAATGATGCAAGAGTAAGAGAAATACGTCAATGTCATCCGATAATACCGACTTTTCCACCACTTTCTCTTTTGCTATCATCACCGTTTGATGTCTGAGGATGTTCTTTGCTGCCTCATGTGAGGTGGCCATATCTCCTCTGTTGACCACCACACACCCCTGGTTTATTTCAGCTCAGGTATTTTCTCTGTTTTTAATAATTCTGCACCAATGATGCCAATCAAACTCTTTCCTATTTTCATTAACTGTCAAGACAACTTTCTGTGGAGGTACCGATGCATTCGTCCTTAAATGATGCACTCTGCTTGCTCCTGTAGCTCTGCTCCATTTTGTGACTCTCATTGTGTTGAAGGATTTGCACCTGTCTGAGACAAGGTATACATCACCTGCTGCTAGCTCGTGTTCAGTGTAGATTCTGAAATTTGTCACAAAGTCCTTGATGATACCACGTGCTGGCAAGTGTACAGCAGAACCATCAGTGACTGTGCAGGGGACTTCTTAGGAAGGATGTCTAGCTGACACCTCTGTCTGCAGCTGCTTCTTTAGCTTAGATTTAACCTCAGCAATCCCATCACCAGAGGCAGTGAACGTTGATGTCGGTACAGGAACCAATCACCTATCAAAACATACTTGATCTCAACCTCTCATGAACTTGCTTGTAGGCCTTCAATAAATAAGCTCAGCATCAAATATCTTGGTTGGACCAACCTGTGCATTTTGCACTGCCAGTGTCTCTGCTCCCCTCGGTATTGTGTCACAGAATCCTGTGGGCAGGCCAGCAATGTTCCGATTCATGCATTTGGAAAATTCCAGCCGTAAGTGAGGGTACGTCTACACTGCACGATTATTTCGAATTAGCTTAAACCAATATTACAAAACAGATCTAATAAAATCGGTTTAGCGCGTCCACAGTCGGATCACGAAATCGATTGTTTGCGTCCATGGTCCAAAGCTAACATCGATTTCAGGAGCGGTGCACTGTGGGTAGCTGTTCTCAGCCATCCATAGTTTCCCACTTCCGGTTGAGAGCAACAGTGGCCTGATGGGCAGAAACATTGCCCGGTGGTGCCAGGGTACAGCCTCACCCCTCCCTTTGTGAAGGCAGCAGACAACCCTTTGGCGCCTTTTTTCCACGGAGTGCATTGAGCAAACGCCTATAGCACAGCAATCATCGGACCCTGAGATCACAAACGGTATCCTGACCGTTGTCAACACCTCGCGTATCTCTGCCAGCAGCATTCAGTACACAGAGGGTGACATTTACAGTACTCCAAGGAATTTATTTATTTTACTTCTCTTTCACGGCTGGGGGGAAGAGACGAGAGCTGTTCGTGAACCATTGCAAGACACCATGTATTAAGCTAACAGACATGGGCGCTCAAGACAGAATGCAAATAGTTTTCAAGAGATGCTAGTGGAGACTGGTAGGCTGTAGTCCCTCATTACCACCTCCCTCCTCCAGTGAGCATCCCTTTGAGTCTCTGGCTTCCCGTTACGGTTGTCAACGCACCCTGTGTATCCTGGATTTATTTTTCAAATGCTTTGGATTTCCTAGTCTTTAACGGAGGCTCTGATAAAACAGATTTGTCTCAACCATACAGCGATCAGATCTAGATCTCCGTAAAGGTTCATGCAGGAGCTACTTTTGCATTTGAACTGCATCGCCACCAGTGCTGATCAGAGCTGGCACGTGCGCGATGCATTAAGGTCTCGCGGCTTTTCCTGTTTACGCACTCCGCATCGAGTGGGAGACCAGAGCGGTCAGTGAGCATCGGTGGGATACCTCTAAGGGGCCAATAATGTCGATTTCCGTCCACACGAACCCTAATCCGAGTTATCACTTTCGAATTTAGCGCTACTCCTCTCATCTGGGAGGAGTTCTGAAATCGATTTAAGGAGCCGTTTAACTCGATATTAATGACGACGTCGTGTGAACGGGTACAGCGTTAAATCAGTATATCGGCCATTAAACCGATTTAAAGTCACAGTGTAGACCTGGCTTGAGTTGTTTACACTGACGGTTGTGCCACTCTACCACTTCTAACATTTACTATGGCCTCTGATTGCCTAGTGGCGTTTAAGGGATCAGTGCACAGGTCTAGCTTATGACTTCTCTATATATTGCATCTGCAGCGATCCTCGACTTCATTTTGTCTATGTGGATCTCCTGTATTGTGTTTGGTGTGTGGTGAGTGTTTAATTTATAATGTATTAATGTCTATAATTGTCCAGTAGTTGAAAATTAATGTGCATGAGTGAAGGTGTAAGAACTTGTTGTGAGCATGCTCAGAGAGCACAGGAAGAAAATGCCTTCCGTCTCAGTTTGGGGGAGGAGGGCGTGTACTAGAAAGGTATACAGCTAATACCAACAGACAGCACATATGTACATCCCAGCTCCAGCACAAAACATTAGTGTGCGGTTTTCATTAAAAATATTTGAACTTCAATTAAAATGCTTTCACTGCCACCTGGCTTGTGATAAGCGCTTGTATTTCAAAATGCTCAAAGTGACAAGGTATCATCAGGCAGTTTCTTCCAACTTAGGGTCTTGAGATTCAGAATCCACACAAAAAAACCTTACTCCAGGAGTAGTCGATTATTTTTTGTCAAAGTCTGAATGTCTTGGCCAAGGTACAGTCACAGTCCAGATTCCAGAGAAAATACTAAACAAACCAATAATGGTAATAAATAAATGCAAAGATTTCAGGGAATGTTCAAAAGTGCCTGGCAGTCCAGATTTGGCCCAAGCTCTGCCTGTTGACTGACTACCCCTGCCGTACACTGACACTAAAACACGGTACTAGCAGGTGCTACCAGACTCCTGCTTTCCCAACAGCCCTATTGCAGATCAGCTCTAGGTCCCCCTTCTCCTGCATCACGCTCCTGAGGGGACCGGGAGCCTTGCTCTTGTCTATCTGAGCTAACTCTCCCAGGACCACTCTGGTCTCTTAGCGCGGTGGTTCTCCCAAGACATTTTTTGGTGGCCTTAGACTCTGGCCACTGTGGCTGCTCTGACAATTTTTCCTAAAATACTTAATTAACTTTGGAAAAACAAATAAATATGCACATATCCATGTCCAAATCATTGTAATTTATCTATGCAGCGTTTTCTTCAGACTCAATAATAAAAAAAAGTACAGTGTCTCTATTCTTTACTGGACCTAAACAGAATAGAAACAACATAAGGTGCTTTGTACATTCTTCTTTTTTGTTGTTGTTGTTTCTTTTGGGTTTTTGGTTGCTGTTTTTTTTAAGACTTCCTAGCTAAGTAAGTCTGCTCCTGTGAAAGCTGACATTTGTAGGTTTGTTAACATCGCTTTTCACAGCAGACATACTCAGCCCTGGCAAGCCAGCAGACAAATTAAGCTCTGAATGGACAAGTGGGTAGGCAAGAAGTGGGGTCCAGGGGCAATGGAGGGCTGGGGAAGGCAGCGGGGGCCATGGGTGATGGGGGGGCGGTGAGCCTAGGACCAGAGCTCAAAGCCCTGTGGCTGGGGGATGGAGCACGAAGTCCTGCGCCTGGAACCCGAAACCCCATGGCCGGAGCCTGCCACCCAATGCCCTAGGGCAGAAGCCAGAAGCCCAAGCCCCACTACTCCTGGGAAAGGTGGGAACTCACACTGGCTGCCTGCTCCTCTGCTGTTTGTGGCTCCAGAGGGGGCAGGGCCCAACCCCTACTGGTGGCCTTGGGGAAGGGGTGAATGCTTTGGCACTCCCCCCTCCAATCACTGCCCAGGAGGCTGTGGCCGCAAGAAAAAACCCTGGTGGCCACATGCGGCCACAGTGGCCGCATTTGAGAAATGCTGTCTTAGAACATTGCCTTGGTTTGCTTCCTGCTCCCTGCCATTCTGTCTCCACTACCCCTGCTCTCAACGATGCTCCATTCCCGGTCAGGCAGACGGAACAGAATCCCAGGTGTGGCACAAACGCAGCCTCTTGCCCCAGCTCTAGGAGGAGCCAACATGAAGTGTCTTTGAGTTCAGCATGCAGTGACCACCACGGGTCTCCTACCTCTTCTTGCAGATCAGAACCACCAGCAGGATTACAAGGCCAGTTATCAGGGTCAGGCAGATCCAGATGATCGTCATGGTGTCATATCTGAGAGCTACTGGAAGAGAAACGTCACAGAAAGGGAACTCAAGGCATATGTGCTTGGTGTGAGGCACCCACTAACCCACCCTCTGTAAACCTACATTCCATAATATATAACACTCTGTCTCATTGCCAGACCTTCCACTGAGGATCTTGACAGGAAAGGAATTAATCTTCCTGTCCCCTAGTGCAGGGACCTCCTTACAGATGGGGAAACCGAGGCATGGAGCTGGACCAGCCAGTGTGGCACAGCAAACCCATGGCAGAGATGAGTGCAGAACCCGGTAATGCTGGCTGCCACTTCCTTGCGCTAATCATTGCAGTGGTGCTTCTCAAGGCGCAAGGAGCCCTGGGAGAATTGTTCCCTCTGTCTTATGGTCGCAGTGTCACTCCTCTCCCCACAGCGACTCGGCAATTCCTGCAGGGAGTAGCAAGCACTGCAAAACCCTGCCAGGGTTCCTGTGTCCTCACTGGGTTGCTAGGATTTCTGGGGGCATGTCCTGTGGTTCTTTGTGCTGCAGTCAGTTGGGACACTCTGTGAGTCTTTCCCAGTGCATTGTGGGATAACTTGTCTGTCCTTCTGGGCACAGGGCAGGATTGTGGGAACGCCCTGGAGGAGTGTCACACCACAGTGATTTCACCTGCATCCTCACTGCAAAGTGCGATCGCACTGCAGGAGGCCACTTGTCCGGTTTGCAGCCAGACAGTCCTCCTTTTGTGGAGCAGTGGCCCTGTCTGGGAGGGACACAGCACCACACATGCCTTTGTCCAGGGAAAACGAGAGGAGGAAACTGGATGCAGGAGGACACTGGTGGGAACAGGGGTGGAGGTGGCATCTCCGTGCAAAGTGATGCAGCCAGGGGTGGACCCACACAGATGGGCAGGTGGATGCAGGCGATGGACGGGGGGAAGTCCTGTATTCTGGAGATGTGTCAGTGGCCACCTGAAGGTCAGAGTTTATGTGCGGATGGTGGGCTAGCGCTGCAGGGAAGGCAGACCCAATGAGGTCTCTTCTGCCCTTCTCCTAGTGTAGTGTCCCAGGCCCAAGATTTCAAATTGCCCCCACCCCCAGCTTTCCCTCCCTATCTCACACCCGCTTATCCATTTCCAGCTGCGCATAATCCCTCAAGCAAACCTCTCCATCCAGATGCCAGCTGCTGCACCAACATCAGTGCCTGGCACTCCCAGCCTGGCTTCCAGGACAGCAGAACCACTGCTCCCTTCTGACTCTGCCCTCACCTCCCCATTCGCTTACTCCTCTCCCTTCAGCCTCCCACTGACTATGCAGTGGATCCCGCTCCAGCTGAAGTCCAAGGCAAACAGCCCACTGACCAAGTGCTGTGCGTCTGGGTGCTGCACTTTAACCCTCGTGCCCATGCACACACATCCGCTCTTTCCCCACCCTCATCCTCTCGTGCACTCACTTGCTTTCCCGGTCTCCACCTCCACCATCTGGCTGAACCTCCCACAGCCAGCAGAGGTCCGGGCCCGAACCTGGAAGATATAGCGGGTTGCAGGCTTGAGCCCAGAGACAGTTGCACTTGTGCCTTTGGATTTTAGCGTGGAGTAACTCTGCATTTCCTTGTCCTGTTGGAGAGCAAGGCAAAGATCTCACTGAGACAGTGCAGGGACTGGGGAGGGACCTGGCAGTAACCCTCTTGATGTGTCTGGCTGGTAACAGTAATTACATCATGCAAACTATAGCCTGTGCTATAACCCCAGCTTAATGCACCCTGCCCAGGCTGTGGGGGCTGGACCAGTAAATCGCTGTTACCTTCTCGTAGTACTTGACTTCGTACTCCAGGATGATGCCATTGGGTTGGTCTGGCTCATGCCACAGCAGCGTGACGCTGTTCTGACCCGTGTTCTCCTGGCGAAGCACCATCACCTGGGATGGGGCTGAGAATGCAGATGACAGAACATCAGAAACTGGACTTGTCTCCAGGGACAGAGCGAGCCATGCTGCAGACTGGAAATCCCTGGATCTCTGGAGCCTGTTCAGAGTCCAGCCATTGCCCTAATCTTGGGGTCCCAAGGCAAATGCCCAGAGGGCAGCCCAGCTGTCTAGCACCCTCCCCGAGAGCAGGACCTTGCTGTCCAGTTGCCTGGGGCCCTGGCACAGCACTGACTGGTCAGACTCCCCCACATTAAAGCACAATCTGTCCCAGAACTCCATTCTGCTCCCTAGTGAGGAGGGACAGCAACCTCCTGCTGTCCCAGACCACGGGCGCTGCTCTCTCTGTTTTGGATTCACAAAGGTAGAGCAGATTCACAAACCTTTCTGGTCTACGGGCCCCAGTTACACCCTTGCCAGCCCAGGCCATGGCACCAGAGTGCAGACGAGCCCAGGTGGGCTCAGAGTGATTGATTTCCTTTTCAAGTCTGTCTAGCTAATCATCGGCCAGGCCAGGCTATGTGCCAGTGGCAGGAAGAGCCCCCAACCGGCACAGCTGGCATCCTCAGGCCCTGGGCACACTCACTGCGGCTGCCTATCGTTTCACTCCATTGTTGTGGATGGATGCTGGGAGGCACAATGGAACATGCCACTGTCACAGAGGGAGAGCGCACCAATGAAGGACTCCAGTGTCATGGTGGGTGGCTGGCCCGTTCTGATCATCCAGTCTGACCTGCATAGCTCAGGCCAGAGACCCCCACGTAGAGATCCTGCATCCAGCCCTGAGCACTGAAATAAGAGATGTCCACTCTTGATTTAAAGATCCCAAATGACAGAGAATCCACCACATCCCTAGGCAAGCTGTTCCAGGGGTTAATTAACCCATTTCCACATTGAATGTATCTAGCTTCAGCTTCCAGATACCAGACCTTGCTGTGCCTTTGCCAGCTAGATTACAGGGTCCCCTGTTTGCAGAAATCCTCTCTCCGAAGAGGGGCTCACATGCGGTGATCCAGAGACAATGTGTTACGGTGGGTGCATGGGGCCAATGATGATGTTCTACTCCTGTTATGCTGGGTGGGTGGAAGAGTGAGAATGGGATATTCCATTTTTTCAGTTGGGCGGGGGGCAACAATAATGGACCACCCCATTGTTTTGTCGGGTGGATGGGTGGGTAGCAATCGAATATTCTGTTTTTCGGGGCAGCAATAATGGAATGCCCCATTGGTGTGCCAGGTGGGAGCATCAGTAGTCCTAATGGAATATTCCAGTTTTACGGGTGGTGCGGAGTGTTACACACACAGACACCCGCTCCGTGCTGTGGTGTGCAGCTGCAGGGAAGCTGCATTAGTGTTTTAGCTATGGACCAGGATGCATCATAACACTGGTTACCCGAGAGGTAGGCCACCTTGTGGCCTGTGTCCCCGGGAAGCACTGTCCCATGGCATCACTGCAAAGGCTGGGGAACTGAGAGCAAACAAAGGGGAACCTCCTCACCCTGCCTGGCTCTGCCTGCGGGATTCCCTGCCCCAGGCTTCCAGCCTGTCAGCAGACAGAGAAAAGGCCAGAGAACTGCATGTTGATCAGCATTAACCCCTTAACCACGCAGGCTCCGAGTGGGGGCCAGGAAGGGATAGCTCACCCACCTCTAGCATTACACGATTGGCTGGTTCATTACAGGGAAAGGGTCTTGCCATTTCTAAAGCCTCAACTTGCAGCCCCTGCTGGAGGCACAATACAGGCGAGGATGGGGCCTGTGGTGTCTGGGCACTGAAATGGTAACTCCAGGTAG
The DNA here is from genome assembly GCF_003597395.2 of Chelonoidis abingdonii. Classification (NCBI taxonomy): domain Eukaryota; kingdom Metazoa; phylum Chordata; order Testudines; family Testudinidae; genus Chelonoidis; species Chelonoidis abingdonii. Next base: position 19,154,184 of record NC_133791.1, read on the forward strand.
CACTGGCTGCGCTATTCCCGTGGAGAAAAGGCATTGTCGTTTTTACCTCACTGTAGCTTATGGAGGTCAGTCCTGGGTGGAGCCTCAACTAGCTACAGTTTGCTGTGGTGCAGTAAAGTGCATGTTTCGCCTGGGCTGCTTGGTGCCTCTTGCTCTAATGCACACACAAAGAATGAGTCTGTGCAGCTAATGCCTTTGTCAAAGCTCCTCGGGACATTCCTCACATGTTTCTTCCTGGCCATGAGGTTGACCCCAGGGATCAGTCTATGAGCTGCCCAACTCCCAGCTTTTGTACCGCTACCACTGGATTGGGTTAGATCACAGTATAGTTAAAGCAACACAAACTGTGTGTAGACAGGCCTTGGGGAACGCTGACCCAGAACAAACATTCAGGGAGCGTCCAGACTGGCCCATGTGACCATATTAACTAACTGGAAGTGAGGCAAGGTCAAAATCCCTAGCGAAGACACAGACCATGGGGAAGGTGGCCCAGTCCCAGGAAGCCCTGCTGGGCACAACAGAAGGGAACAGTAGTCAAAGCAATCCCCAAGGGCAGAGCACTGAGGCTCCGCACTCCACAGCAATCGCTGGCAGCCCTGAACTCCAGGGATTGGTGAGATTCCCCAGAGAGCTCAGCAAAGATTGATTGACTGGGCCTAGCTAGTCCAGGAAGTATGGTCTATCCAGCACAGTCCCCATCTGGCCCCTCTCCAGAGTGCTGCTCTGAGTGGTGGAGCTGTCGGGATGACTGAGAACGATCATTGACTATCGCATTGAGCACGTCTCTCCGCTTAGAAGGTTGGTGCCTCTTTTACATTGCAGCATCCCTTTAAACACCTCCAGCCACATGGCTAAACCTCTGTTCTTTCCAACCAACCTGTTTCTGCTGCTCCCAGCTGCACCTGTTCTACGACAAAAGCTAACTAGGGAGCATTCATTATCTGTCTATGCAACCAGCCATTGCAGGCATTTAGTGCCCGTCCCCTGAGCATCAGTGTGATAACGCTGGGACAGGGCCGGCAGGAGGGGCAGGGAAAGCGGGGATGTCCTCCGGGGGCGGTCAGTTGGGAGCCTGGGCAGCTGCAGGAGACAGTTTGCAATAAAAGGCGTTGGTCCCCTCTCCCTTATTATGAGCTGACCCACACAACTCCTTTGATTTCTCTGGAGTTATTCCCAACTGACACTTGTACACGAGAGCAGAATGAGCCCTGGTTTACTGGACCCACTTACATCAGTATAACTACGTTAGTCAGGAGCGTGGATCTCTGAATGACGTAGTTGTACCAATCTAGCCTGCGGCGATGTAGATGGGAGGGCTTCTCTGGGGGAGGTGGAGTACCTGTGCTGATGGGAGCTCTCTGTCAGCATAGGGAGCATCTCCACCAAGCACTTCAGCAGTGCTGTAAGCGTAGGCAAGCCCTGAGGCTCCTCATCACATAACACTCCCTGGGCTTGTTTGCAGCTGGGGAGCACAGCTGGAAATGCACTGGAGAGGGGCCTCAAGGTCCTGCTCTGAGCCAAAGTGGGGAACTGCTTCCTGAGGAAAGAGGTTGTTTCTCAGCAAGGGATTGGAAAAGACAAGATATGCATGAGAGAGACTTTCCCAAACAAACAACAAAGGCACCTGCCAGCTGCTGGCCCTTGTGTGAGATGGGAAAGGAGCACTAGACAGAGCATGAACTTTTGCGTGGCCCTTTGGGAAGGGAGGCAAGGAGCAGGCCTAGAGGTTCATGCTCCACTTAGTTTTCCTTGTCAATAAACAAATGTCCGATGTGCCCCTGGCCTCCTGTGGAAATGGAGCAGCCCAGCATGAGGCCACAGCGGAACAGCCAGGGTGTTGGGGACGTGGCGACGAAGCGGAATGTGACGGGCTGAAAGCGAACTGAAGAAGATTAATTCCTCGCTCACTCAAAGCACGTGTCTGCAGACGGCGGCTCAGCAGTGAGCCTCAGGCAGCCCCGTCTCCCCAGCGCCACTGCCACCTCGGCTGAGGAGACAAGGGCCATTTCTCACAGAAGCCTGTCTGGGAGCTACCATGGTCACCATGACAAGCCAGCATTTGTCACAGGCTCCCCACTCAGAGTGACCGTGGCTAATTCCCCTTCTGAGCGCAGGGAAAGCCAGGGCGGACTCAGATCCCTCGGGGGGCCTTTTGGCAAACGCTGACCCCCCTTGGGAGAAGGTCCAGCTGGGCCCAGCAGGGAGTGTTCACATCAGTTGCCATGGGCCGAGCCTCCTCGGGGTATCTGCTCCTCCTACCTGCCTGGTTCGTGGTGATGTTGACAACAGCAAATCTCTTGGGCTCCAGGCTGAGGTGGGACACGCCGTTGACAGCCTCCACCCAGAAGGAGTAATTCATGTGGGCCATGAGGTTGGCCACGGTGAGGGCAGCCTGCCCCAGGCTCATCTGCTGGGGAACAAAGCGGATCCCACTGCCGCACGCCTCGCACTGGCCCAGGTCCCACGTGCAGTGCCTGCAGACCACGTTGTATGTGATATCAGTGCGCCCCCCCTTGTCCAGGGGTGGAGTCCACTCCAGTGTCACCGAGGTGCCATTCACACTGGAGACCAGGTTCACAGGAGCAGAGGGGGGCCCTGGAAAGGAAGCAGAGATTCATCCAGATTGGTAGGGTGCCGTGCTCAGAGGGTGTGAGGGGGGAGAGAAAAGCCCATGGGAAGGTGAGGTGATCCGTGGGAGAGAACAGAGTGATACTGGCTGACTAGAGGGTGACTGACATGCCCTGGGTGTGTGTGTGGGGAAGGAAATAACAACCGAGATACAAGCTGATCTGAGGGTGCCATGGCCTGGGTGTGTGTGGCGGGGGCGGGGGGAGGGGAGGGAAGGAAATAACACAACCTAGATACAGGATGATCTGAGGGTGTCATGCAGTGTGAGAACCTGACTAGAATAGGGTTGTTGATAAATTGCAGAGTCAATTACTTGACCACACTTTGGTTTGTTATGACAAATACTCAAGAGGCTAAATGACCAGTATGTCAGGTTTATTAATCTGGTACAGGAAGAGGTTCTGTACAATACCAGTCTCCGAAGAGCAGCCTCATGCAGCGCTGGTGCATTCACCTCATGCAGAAGGTGCACTCCCCAAGTCACACATTGCAGCTGGTAATATTTATATGATGATTTTACAAGTTACATGTTGCTACAGTCTGAGCCAGCAGTTTATTCCACTTCCCTAACTTGCTATTCTGTTCTTCTTTAGCTTTGTTTGGTACATACTGGTCCGTGAAGGTACTTCCCTAGCTGGTACGAAATAGAACAAATTGATGTTTCTGGATTTTGAAAAGTTTCCTACCCATTTATGCCAAATGCTTACTTCAGCAAATGCAAGGACTTATGGGATACTTAGCATATGTGAACAGGATTACTGTATGGTTGGTTTGGGTTATATCGCTGTTACAATATTTGTGCTGAAAGTTACTACTCAGTGCATCCTAATATACATGTATGTATGTATGGTGCAGATAATGCATTTTATTGATATGATGTACATTTATATGCTAGCCAGCACATTTTAGCAGGACCCCTAGTTGTTGCCTTGATAATTGTTATTGTCAAGGCGACATGTCATAAACAGAGAGTTAAGGGTTAATGTTTCTTTTACCTGTAAGAGGTTAACAAACAGTGAAACCGGGAACACCTGACCAGAGGACCAATCAGGAGACAAGATACTTTCAAATCTCGATGGAGGGAAGTCTTTGTTTGTGTGTCTTTTCTTTGTCTGTTGTTCTCTCTGGGTTCTGAGAGTGACCACACGTACCTACAGGCTCTCTAATCTTCTGTTCCAATTTTGTAAGTACAAAGGTAGAAAGGAGGTTTAGTCTTTTTGATTGTTTTCTTTATTTGCACATGTACTGGCTGGTAGCGTTGTTAGTGATTGGCTGGAAGTATTTTAAATTGATTTCTGCTGGAGGAGGCTTCTCTAGTTCGTAAATACGCTGAAAGACCCTGTAATAATTCATCTTGATTTAAGTGATTATCTTTACTCTTTTCTTTCTTTTATTAAAAGTTTTCTCTTTAAAAGACCTATAAATGTTTCCCCCTTGTTAAGGCTCCAAAGAACTGAGTCTGTACTCACCAGGGAATTGGATGGGAAGGGAGAGAGAGAAAAGGGGAGGGGAGGGACATCTCCCTGTTTTAAGATTCAAGGGTTTGAATCACCGGCGATTTACGGTAACCAGGGAGGAAGCCTAGGAGAGCACTGGTGAGGAAGGTTTACTTTCTGTTTCTGGTTAGACCAGGGGGTTGGGTCTTGTGGGGTCGCACAGGGAAGTTGTTGGGGGGACCAGAGTGTATCAGGCACTCCAAGTCCTGATTGGTGGCAGCTATCAGATCTAAGCTGGTAATTAAGCTTAGAGGAATTCATGTTGGTACCCCATTTTTATGGACTCTAAGGTTCAGATTGGGGAATTATGCCATTACATGACACTTTTGCCAAATCAATGTATAAATTAGTGGTGAGGGGCCTTTATATGTGATTTAAAGTGTTTTAACACACTCCGTAAATGGCAACAGATAATTAACACAGCTAAAAGTAAGATACCTTGTAACGCAAACAAAGCCTTAAAGGCAACCACTATCCAGGTGTGGGAAATCAGTATTTTAAGATCCCCATCATGAATAAGGTTATTCAAGGCTTGTTCTGCCTTGTGCATGTCACTGCTAATCTGAATGTGTGTGGTTTTGTCTAGTAAAGTTTTTAAATTTTAAGTGATTAATATGCACATTAAAACAGGTAAGTAAGTTTTAACTTCATTGGTGCTCACTTTGGATAATAGATTCACTTTGAAAACTGGGATAGACATTATTATAGTGTGTCCCAGAGTGCTAGGTACATGATGGATAAAACAGAAATGTGGAGTAATGACTTTACAAGTGAGGCCTCCATATATAAACTTCTTGTAATTAGTTACTACACGGTACTGTCCGTCCATGTTATAGATTACCCTTCCTGCTGATTAGCACCCGCTGGGAAGCTTGCCTGAGCAGGAGACAGAAGTGGCCAGCTTCTCCGTCTCATACTGGGCTGAACCATTGTGACTGCACACACGAGTTGAAATGGCAAAAGCATTCTTGGCATAACAAGCTGTCTGAGCAAAAAAAATGAGGAGTCCTTGTGGCATCAGATTAGGCCTGAATAAAGACTGGGAGTGGCTGGGTCATTACAAAACCTAAACTTAATTTCCCGAATACTAATTTCTCCCTACTGTTACTCCCACCTTCTTGTCAACAGTCTGTAATGGGCCACTCTCTTACCACTTCAAAAGTTTTTTTTTCCTCCCTTGGTATCCTTCTGTTAATTGATTTATCTCGTTAGACTGACCTCACACTTGGTAAAGCAACCCCCATCCTTTCATATATATATACACACCTGTTCCTGTATTTTTTACTTCATACATCTGATGAAGTGGGTTTTAGCCCATGAAAGTTTATGTCCAAATAATTTGTTAGTCTCTAAGGTGCCACAAGGACTCATTTTTTTTGCTGACACAGACTAACACAGCTACCACTGAAAGCTGTGTGAGGCACTTTTCAGGTTTGCATTGCTGCGTGATACACTGCTAGTTGACAGAGCCGATTGTTTCATGTAGATGCTGTCTTCCAGATAACCTGCTGAATGATCAGTAACCAATTTATTAAATATTCCTGTGTCAGGCTCCAATATTGGCAGTGAAACTATAAAAGAAACATACGTGGAACCAGGTACTGAGCAAGATTGTTTTAACAACACATTATCTCCATTAAGATACCATGTTACTCAAGCCAAATTATGAGTGGTACCTAAAGAGAATTTGTCTACATGACTCAACACACTGCTGGTTAGCCATCGTTTTTGTTATACACTGAGGGCAATACTAGTTAGCTGTTCATCACTAATGAGGTCAGGCAATTTTCCTTCTTCAATGTTACCTAATGAGTTGGTTGTGGTAGTTACCATGTAACTCCCATAAGCAGTACCACTCTGGTTTTTCCTTGCCTTTATATCGCTTGCTGCAATTAGTTTGTTAACTTTCTCTGTGTCTGATTAAACAGTTTAGCAATGTGTGCACATTGCAAAGATAGCCAGATTCAGAGAATCTTGAAATTTAACCAATCATTCCATCTAGATTTTGGAATCTACTGTTTTGAAAGATACCAGACTATGGAATAGTCTTTTGCCCAGCCCTCGAGTTTTGTGCACTCCTGATAAGGTACTATGACCCTAATTAACAAAGCAGTATACAGAAGTGATATATTTGCTTTTACACAATAATCAAATTTAACCATATTTCACTGAGAAAGAATTAAAACTATAGGTATATGCATGAACTCACTTTGCTTAATAATATACAATTTAAACAACAGTTAGACCTGGCCCGACGAGTGATCCGTCTTAGTCGATTTCATACTCAACTGTCCATGTACAGGCGGTTGAGGTGTAGTTGACCAGTCTGCTGTTTATACTACACTTTATCTTCTTCTTCTGATGCCCAGGGGTTTCTTCACTGTGCACTGATATTTCCTGGTGTCTCTGGTCTATGGGATGCACCCTTAAATAGCTTCATTTGGTTCGTTACAGGGAAGGCGCTCACGTACCCTTCACTGGTTTAGGGGGACGCCAAGATGTCTCAGGCAGAACCTCTGTTTTCCCTCCCATCCAGGAGCCCCTGGCAGCACATTGGAACACCAGGGTCAGCATTGACACGGAGGAGAGAGTCCGTCACCCACCCTCCACCACAGCACCCCCATGCCAGGCCCTAGTTGAGGGGAGAGCACACCCCCTACTCAGTAACTCACACCATTCTCTGCTGCCACTAGCGTGGCTTCCCAGCCACGGGTTGGACAAGCCTCGTGTTGCTTAGCTTGGGAGAGCATGGCGTGGCACAGGCTGCAGATGAAGATGTGCTGGAAAAGCAGTGTGGGGTGTTTGCCCATCATCAGACAGCCCCATGCCTGGCTTGCACCCATCTGAGGCTACGTCTACACTACAGGATAAATTCGAATTAGCTTAAACCGATTTTATAAAACAGATATTATAAAGTCGATTGTGCACTTCCACACTAGGCACATTAATTCGGTGGTGTGCGTCCATGGTCCGAGGCTAGCATCGATTTCTGGAGCGGTGCACTGTGGGTAGCTACTGTAAAATAATGAGGCCAATAATGTCGATTTCCGTCACACTAACACTATTCCAATATAGTAATATCGATTTCTTCCTCTCGTTTGTAGAGTACAGAAATCGATTTACCTTTAAATCGATATAAAGAGCAGTGTAGTGTGGACGGGTGCAGCGTTAAATCGATTTAACGCTGTTAAAATCAGTTTAACAGCGTAGTGTACACCAGGCCTGAGCACTAACATGTCACAGACTGTCCAAGGCCACTCAGCAATCCAGCTGCCTCTCTGGGGGAGCCTGTCCTGCCATGCAGTGGGTTTGATGTGACTGCTGCTTCAGCGGGTGCTGTTCGCTGATATATCACATGCAGAATCTGAATGAAAACCGCCTGCATTCCACAGCGACATTTCAGCGACTCCTCATCACATCCAAATGTTCCCTGGACAGCACCGGAATTGCAAAGGGGACAGGATGAGCTGAGTGGGAAAGTACTTCTTATCTTGACATGAATGGAGACAAAAGCAAACATTTTAGGGTATGAGTCAGGGAAAATGAAACAGGAAAGAGTTTTTATGTATATTAGGAATAAAAAAAATCCTAATAAAGGTATTGGTCCATTACTAGATGGAAATGGTGGAATTATCAATAATAATGGAGAAAAGACAGAAACATTAAATAAATATTTCTTTTCTGTATTTGGAATAAAACAGATGCTGTAGTCATATCATATGATAACATTCTTTCCATTCCACTAGTGTTTCAGAAGGATGTTGAACAGCAGCTACTAAACATTAGACATTTTTACAGCAGCAGGTCTGGAAAACTTGCAACCAAGAGCTGGCTGATGAGCTGGTTGGACCAATCATGTTGATTTTCTGTAAGTCTTTGAACACCAGGGAAGTTACACAAGACTGGCAGAAAGCTAATGTTGTACCAATATTTAAAAAGGGTGAAAATGGGATGACCTAGGTAATTATAGGCCTGTCAGCCTGACATCAGCCCCAGGTAAGATAATGGAATAGCTGAAACAAGACTCAATTAATAAAGAACTAAAGCAGGGTAATATGATTAATGCTGATCAACATAGGTTTATGGAAATAGATCCTGTCAAATTAACTTGATCTCTTTTTTTAAAAAAGATTTCAAATTTGGTTTATAAAGGTAATAGCGTTGATGTGATATATTTAGACTTCTATAAGATGTTTGACTTGGTATTGCATAATACTTTGATTAAAAAACTAACATGGCCCACATTAAATGAATTAAAAACTGGCTAACTGATAGTTCTCCAAATGTAATTGTAAATGGGGAATCGTCACCGAGTGGGTGTTTTTCTAGTGGAATCCTGCAAGGATCTGGTTTTGGCCTTATGCTATTTAAACATTTTTATCAGTAACCTGAAACAAAATAGAATCATCACTGATGAAGTTTGCAGATGACACAAAAAATGGGAGAGTGGGAAATAATTATGAAGACAGTCACCAATATGGAGCAATCTGGATCCCAAGCAAACAACGTGCATTTTAACATGATTAGATGTGAATGTATAGCTCTATGAACACAGAATACAGGGATTCTGAAAAGTATTTGAGGGTCATGATGGATAATCAGCTGAACACAAGCTTCCAGTGTCGCTCTGTGGCCAAAAAGGCTAATGCTATTCTGGGATGCATAAACGGGAATCTTGAGTAGGAGCAGAGAGGTTATTTTACCCTTTATTTGGCATTGGCATAACCCCTGCAGGAATCCTGTGTCCAGTTCTGATGCCCACAATTCAAGGAGGATGTTGACAGATTCGAAGAGCCACGAGAATGATTGGAGGATTAGAAAACCTGCCTTACAGTGATAGACTCAAAGAGCTCAGGCTATTTAGCTTAACAAAGAGAATGTTAAGGGATGACTTGATAACAGTCTATAAGCAATTACACGGGGAATACATATTTAATAATGGGCTCTTCAGTCTAGCTGAGAAAGATCTAACACGATCCAATGGCTAGACGTTAACTCTAGACAAAATCAGAATGGAAAAAAGGTGTATATTTTTAATAGTGAGAGTAATTAAGCAGTGGAACAGCTTACCAAAGGTCACAGTGTATTCTCCATCCCTGATCACTTTTAAACCAAGATTGGGGTTTTTCCCCTAAAAGATCTGCTCTAGAAATTACCTTGGGGAAATCTTCTGGTTTGTGTTACACAAGAGATCAGACTAGATAATCACAATGGTCCTTTCTGGCCTGGGAATCTGTGTATCTATGAATTCCTGGCATTCACACACACAGAGACAGGCCCCATCTACACTAAGAAAAAGAAGGGTTTAAAACACGACAGCTTACATGCTTTAAAATCCTTGTGAAGTCAAGGCACATTGTAGCTTTGACATGTGAGCTATCCTGACTGAAACACACACCGTTATCCTATTGCAGACATGCCTCCAGGACAACACAAACACCCCTGGGTACACTCACAGCGCTCCCCCCAGACAAGCAAAGAGCATGGCAACTCTCCCATTGACTCCAGTGGGGCCAGGACTCCAGCCCGACATTTCTAACACATTCACCCCTACAGTGTCGAGGTCCCTCTTGTCCCACAGACACATACTCTGCTTCCCACTTGCATGGGAATCTCCCTCTGCTGCAATAGCCAGGCTGATTCGGGTTCTGTTCCCTGAGTGCTGTGGAAAGTGGGTGGGCAGTCCGAGACAGATAGGTAGGTACTTACGTGTGCAGGCTGCAGATGGGGGATCTTGTGCTGCCCGGTAGTAGCTGCTGTCACAGAGGCACACCTGTGCAGCCCTGCTCTCTGAGTAGCTGTGCAGGGGGCACTTGGCACACAGCTGGTCACCAGGGGCTGACTTGTAAAATCCCAGCTCACACGCTAGAGAAGAGGGGGAAAGGAAGCAGTCAGAAGGCAGCACCCAGTGCAGACTCATCCACTGGCTTGGTAAACCCCATATCTAGACACTGAGCTCAATGTCCCTACGGGAAAGATACTTGCTCTGTGAGAAAGCTCCACTCCTGCCCCTCCAAACGGACCTCCCAGCTCACTAGCTCTTCCCTGTCCCTTCTAGAAGCCCTGGAGAGCCCAGTGGCAGGGGCTTCTGAGTCCCCACATGTCTCTGCATGAAACTGACCCAGGATCCTGACTGACTCTGCCCTGCCGCTGGCTACAGTGGCCTCCTAGCGCTGTCCACCAGCTGCTGCTTCCCAGCACAAGGCAAGAGAGCAGCAGCACAAAGTAGGCAAGACACCCAGGCAGGTTGAGGGCAGGGAATTAATTCCCTGCTAGAGGAGGAGGAATGGCCTGTCCAGGAGTCTGCTACTTCTCACCATAGCACCCCCTACAGGCCTCCCCATATGGTTCATGTACCACATGCTGGGTAATAATATGAGAGGCCTTCATGCTCGTAAAACAAAACTAAACTATTAAGAGAACTATTTCCAGCAGTTCAGCCAGTGCAGCTGACATTCCAGACACGTGCACACAGACTGACTTCCTGGGGCCTCCTCCAAACTCTGCCCTCCTGCTGCAACCTGGGCTTCTCCCTCCAAGTTCCAAGCAGACTGCTACACCTGGCACATGGAGATTGGCTAATCCTTGTTGATTAAATGCAGAACAATATTTTCAGTGGGATGCAGCTGAGTTATATACCCTGGGCTGTGCTGGCACTGCAAGGCAAGGCAGAGGGACAGCTGGGAGCTTTGGCTTCTCTTCTTCACCAAGGGCAGACAAGCCTGTGTGGGAAGGAGCAGAATTGCCCAGGAGAAGCTGACAGTAGTTTTGGGGTAACAGGTGATAGGAGGAGAGGGAAGGAGGGAGCAGAGGAGCACAGTAGCTCAGGGCCAGTTCTAATCCCTTCCCTCCTTCTGCAAAACGTGTCCTTCCAGCAGCTCTCCCTCTTCCCAAAGCTATGGTCAGCTTCTCCTGAGCAACTCCTCAGAAACATGGAGAGGGCAGCAGGGGCCTGAAGCTGCCGAAGAAGGGTCTTCTCCCTCCCCCTCCACCCCGCCTCAGCTGCTGCTCCCCACCCTGACGAGTATGGGACAGTGAGCCTGACTGAGCTTCAATGTGCCATGAAGCCTGCCAGGTAGCACAATGAGAGCTCTGGCCGAGAGAATCAGGATCTTATCCCAGCTCCGTGTGACCCGAAGCAAGTTACTCAGACCCTAATTTGAATACCTTCATTTTTGTGTGCCAGGCTTCATAGAAGATTAAGGTTGGAGGAGACCTCAGGAGGTATCTAGTCCAATCCCCTGCTCAAAGCAGGACCAACACCAACTAAATCATCCCAGCCAGGGCTTTGTCAAGCCTGACCTTAAAAACCTCTAAGGAAGGAGATTCCACCACCTCCCTAGGTAACCCATTCCAGTGCTTCACCACCCTCCTAGTGAAACATGTTTCCCTATATGCCAACCTAACCTCCCACCACTGCAACTTGAGATATTACTCCTTGTTCTGTCATCAGGTACCACTGAGAACAGTCTAGATCCATCCTCTTGTTGACCCCTTTCAGGTAGTTGTTAAAAGCAGCTATCAATCCCCTCTCATTCTCTCGTTCTGCAGACTAAATAACTAAGTTCCTCAGCCTCTCCTCGTAAGTCATGTGCTCCAGCCCCTGAATCATTTTCGTTGCCTCCACTGACTCTCTCCAATTTGTCCACATCCTTTCTGTAGTGTGGGAAACAAAAATCCAGGTGTGGCCTCACAATGCGACCAGAGGGATAATCACTTCCCCGATCTGCTGCGTCACTTGCTCCTCCTAATGCCGCGCAATCATAGATTCTCAATAGCCCCTTATCTGGCAACAAGGCAACAGGCTGGACTCAATGTCCAGCTTCTAGTCCACTGTAATCCCCAGGTCCTTTTCTGCAGAACTGCTGCTTAGCCAGCCGGTCCCTAGCCTGTAGTGGTACATGGGATTCTTCCGTCCTGCACTTGTCCTTGTTGAACCTCATCAAATTTCTTTTACCCAATCTTCCAATTTGTCTAGGTCACTCTGGACCCTATCCCTACCCTCCAGCATATCTACCTCTCTCCCCAGTTCACCTGTGAACTTGCTGAGGGTGCAATTAATCCCATCATCCAGATCACTGATAAAGATGTTGAACAAAACCAGTTCCAGGACCGACCCCTGAGACACGCCACTTGATAGCGGCTGCCAACTAGACATCAAGCCGTGGATCACTACCCACTGAGCCCAACAATCTAGCCAGATCTCTATCCACTGTATAGTCCATTCAGCCAATCCATACTTTAACTTGCTGGCAAAAATACTGTGGGAGATCGTATCAAAAGCTTTGCTAAAGTCAAGATATATCACATCCATGGTTTTCCCCATATCCACAGAGCCAGCCTTGAGGCATATCAGTTACGTGCCTGAGGGGTTTGGCTTGGGCAACGTTGCAACTCTGGCAGTCTCATCGTGAGTCTGGTGACGTCTGTTGTTTTCCTTAAAACATGGCGGCGCATGGGAAACTGAGATTTCATTTCACAAAAGGACGTTTCCAGCCCTCCTGGTGGTAGGGAGAAGCCGGAAAGCATGACCTGCGCATGCACACACCGCCGCCCTCCACCCCAGAAGGCAAAGAACCAACAATTCTTCTCTTTGGAAATCTTGCGAGTCTTGAGTCAATCTAGTGGATTTTGGCTCATGATTTCTGATCATCAGGGCCTTGCCATGCTGCTCCAGGCACCTATGTCTGGCCTTTGGCCTTCACCTCTCTGTACCTGTTTGCACAATGCAGAGGCCAGTATGCATCTTCCTCCCAGCTCCACTCCCCAGCTGCGGGAGATGCACTCACTCATGCCTCGAGCTGGCAGGGCTTGTGCATGCAGCATTAGTGAGGTTGCTCATCCTCTGGATTTGTGCTTTCTGACCAAGGAGCCAGAGCTGATCCCCCAAATTAGGGCTGGTGAAGTCAGAGCCAATTTGTCACTGCATGCTGCTCCCATTTATCAGCTCTGGAGAGACAGCTGGCCAGGAAAAATGGGAACACAAAGCATGACAAATTTTCATTGAGCAGGAGTTGTAATCATTTAGAATTTAATGTTGTAAAGAAATGTTAATTACCTGTGGCGATGATTCACATTTATTTTAGATGCAGTCAAGGGGAAAATTATGCTAAATTACCACTGTTTATACATGCTCCATACAAAACACAGCACTGGGCCAGAGCTGGTGTGAATGTGACGGTGTCTTGGCCATGACACAGGTCAGACATTCAGCCAGATCCATATGGCTGCTTGTCATCACTAGGATGCACAAAGTCCCCCGAGCAGACCAGGGAATCTTGATCAATGTCTCTGATGGAGCCAGGACATGTGTAGTGGACAGTTCCTGTTTCAGGGCCATGGGAGGGTGCGTATGTATGTGTCTACACGCAAGATGGCTTCTGTGGCAGGCATGTGAGACAGTGTCTGTGACAGGCTATGCTAGAGCTAGGGCGACCAGACAGCAAATGTGAAAAATCAGGACGGGAGTGGTGGGGTAATAGGAGCCTATATAAGAAGAAGACTCAAAAATCGTGACTGTCCCTATAAAATCGGGACATCTGGTCACCCTAGCTAGAGCAGGAGTCCATGCAGTAGAACATATGGATTGTTCTGTGGGCTACATAGTCCTCCCGCATCTGCATTGTGGGCGATCGTGTAGATAATGACTGTGTCCTTGAGCTGGCACCTATTGGATCAAAAGCATGTTACGATACCTATTGGGATGTCCCACTCTGACAACCCGGTCCTGCTAGGAAACGCAGACCCATAGAGCGTGGGAGAACAGACTCTCACTCAGTGATCAGAGGTGAGAAGAACAAACCAGCAGGGAATTGCCATTGGGTAAAAGAATTTAACAGGCCCCACAGACATTGCTCTAACACCTACAGAATGCATTAAAGAATGAGATCTCGTCTCTAGGTTATTTAACCCACCCTGTAGCAGGAGAAGGATTCCATAGAATGGTCCAAAACAACCTATAGCAAAGTTCTCCCACTCTATACAATGTTCCTGGATATTTCCATCTCAGGAGAACCCTCTGGGGAGTGGTCCAGGAGACCATGGGGATTTATTTCGATGTATATCAATGCTGTCCAAGGTGTGCCGACAGACAGCTGTAGGCAAAGAACATGCACAGGGCAGCATGGATCAGGAGTCACAAAACACTCTTGTCTGCTCCATCGCCCCGCCCAGGATATCTCTTCCCACATACACTAGGTCAGTTCACCCCTTCCTGGGCTCGCAGGCAGGCCTGGCAGTGTATCCTAGGCTGGAGACCAGTAAGCTTGGCTCTAAACTGGGGCCTGGCAGCCTAGCTACTTCCACTGAGCTGAACTGCCACAGGAGGAGAAAGTGAGTTCCTTAGGTCACTGAGACAGGGACTGGGTTGAATTCCCTGAGTTTCCATATATCCCTAGAGTCTGATGACCTGAGGCTGCCATGACCAGAGCTTGGGGGACTCTGCCAAATATAGTCATTAGAATCCTTAAACGATCACATTCTGCTCCCTTCCTAGGGCAGGGAATGGCAGCTCTCCAATAACCATTACTGAATATTCACGAAAAGCCAATGTCAAGTTCTGCTGGGCGCCCTCATGCTGAGAGGTTTGCTCATCGAATGGGGAGTAGGGACATCATGTGACCTAGCTGTCCAATCTGGGCAAAAGAGCTTGAATTCTATCTTTCTGCCACTCACAGAACAGGATTGTGAAGGAGCTACTATTCGATCCCAACGCACCCATCCCTCCCCACGGACGGCCCTCCACCACTTGGAAAATCACAGTCTGCCAAAGCAGAAATATTCACCCAATAAGGCGTTGTGAATTACTTGCCCAGCTCTAGCTTAGATGCAGTGCCACAAAGTCAGGGCAGGACCTGGATGATCACGGGGAGCAGGGTAATTAGAGCAGTGGGGATGAGAGTGAGGAATGTTTATGTGGGTCCCCTTCCTCCTCTACTCACACACATACGCATGCATGGAGCACATATGCATGACAACCCTCAGGGTGTGTGTAGGAAATCTCTACCCCAAAGCGCTTCTGCCTCAGGCTCTCAAAGCACATACACGTGCATGAAATATACACTTGCTTCCAAAGCCATAACCGGCCATTTTAATGTCACCTGTAAAGGGAAATCATGTCTTACTAATCTATTAGAGTTCTTTGAAGGGGTCAACAAACATCTGGACAAGGGGGATCCAGTGGACATAGTATACTTAGATTTCCAGAAAGCCTATGACAAGGTCCCTCACCAAAGGCTGTTATATAAATTAAGTTGTCATGGAATAAGGGGGAAGATCCTTTCATGGATTGAGAACTGGTTAAAAGACAGGGAACAAAGGATAGGAATAAATAGTAAATTTTCACAGTGGAGAGGGGTAACTAGTGGTGTTCCCCAAGGGTCAGTCCTAGGACCAGTCCTATTCAACTTATTCATAAATGATCTGGAGAAAGGGGTAAACAGTGAGGTGGCAAACTTTGTAGATTATACTATCTTGAGCAGTTAAAGACCAAAGCAGACTGTGAAGAACTTCAAAAAGATCTCACAAAACTAAGTGATTGGGCAACAAAATGGCAAATGAAATGTAATGTGGATAAATGTAAAGTAATGCACATTGGAAAAAATAACCCCAACTATACATACAATATGATGGGGGCTAATTTAGCTACAACGAGTCAGGAAAAAGATCTTGGAGTCATCGTGGATAGTTCTCTGAAGTTGTCCACGCAGTGTGCAGAGGCGGTCAAAAAAGCAAACAGGATGTTAGGAATCATTTTAAAAAAGGGATAGAGAATAAGATGGAGAATATCTTATTGCCCTTGCTCTATAAATCCATGGTATGCCCACATCTTGAATACTGCGTAAGATGTGGTCTCCTCATCTCAAAAAAGATATACTGGCATTAGAAAATGTTCAGAGAAGGGCAACTAAAATGATTAGGGGTTTGGAATGGGTCCCATATGAGGACAGATTAAAGAGGCTAGATCTTTTCAGCTTGGAAAAGAGGAGACTAAGGGGGGATATGATAGAGATATGTAAAATAATGAGTGATGTGGAGAAAGTGAATAAGGAAGTTATTTACTTGTTCCCATAATAAGAACCAGGGGCCACCAAATGAAATTAATGGGCAGCAGGTTTAAAACAAATAAAAGGAAGTTCTTCTTCACACAGTGCACAGTCAACCTGTGGAACTCCTTGCCTGAGGGAGGTTGTGAAGGCTAAGACTAGAACAGGGTTTAAAAGAGAACTAGATACATTCATGGTGGTTAAGTCCATTAATGGCTATTAGCCAGGATGGGTAAGGAATGGTGCCCCTAGCCTCTGTTTGTCAGAGGGTGGTGATGGACGGCAGGAGAGAGATCACTTGACCATTACCTGTTAGGTTTACTCCCTCTGGGGCACCTGGCATTGGTCGCTGTAGGTAGACAGGATACTGGGCTAGATGGACCTTTGCTCTGACCCAGTACAGCCGTTCTTATGTTCTTAAAATGATACCAACATCACGTGGCTTCTGCTCCGAGCGTCCCACCACAGTGATTGGAATCGGTGGCTTTGCTTCCGGCACAGCCCATCCAGACATCCCATCCTGGTGCTGCAGCTCCCCCTTTCCACATCCTAGCTCCTGACGCCTCCTGGCAGCTGCTGCCTGCACTGGGAGGTCTCTAGAGCTGGCAGTCTTGTATCAATAAGAGAGAGTGTGGGGCAGGCTCTGTCAAGCCATCTGTAGCTTGGGCCATTTGATTACCTCCTGCTTATCCTCTGGGAACAGAATAACATCTGCTAATAAGCTGGCAGGGTAGCAGAAATGATAGATGAACCTGTCAAGGAAATGATAGCCAAGGATCAGCCACGCTCCGTGTCCAAGTTGGTGTTGATGGGGGCTAGAACTCTGCATAGGGAAGCGATTTGGAGAAGGAAAGGCAGCTTTGGTAGTGGCGGGAAGCGGAAGTGCAGCCTGCTTGGAGTTCCTGGCTGGGGTCCTTCCATTTTCTGTTCTCCTCAGGAGCATGAAGGCAGGCTGCAGTCAAGAGATGTGTGTGCGGGAGTGGGGGGTACGGCCAGGAGTAGCAGTGACGCTGGGTAACCCTCTTGTACTCAGCACTGGGAGCCAGGCCTCAGGATTGCTCCATTCACTGGTCATGCAAGGAACCAGCTAATGGTGGAAGTAAGCAATGGACAGGACAAAAAATACTCCCCATCTCTAGGGACTCAGGGCTACCATGGGCACATGCCAGCTGCCTGCATAGCCCTGGAAGGCAGTTCTTTTCCAGGGATTACAATGGCATCAGAGAACATTTCTAGTGCTGATATCATTCCTGGAACTACACTGAGATTGACGGAAAAAAAACAAATGGCACAAAATACTTTCCTCACCCACTGGGGCAGAAACCCCACAGTCATGAGAAATGCCACTTGGTATGTGTGTACATGAGACAGACTGGCATGGAAATGAGCCACACAGACAACCGAGCTCAGCTGCCGATCTGCTTTTCTTCTGCATTTCAGAGGCTGCTCGAACATGGCGGCAGGGACATGGCAACGGAACAAACTCTCACAGGACCCAGAGAGACCCAACACTGATCAAAGGCAGCAATGAATCCCCTCTCCAAATGCAAACACTCCCATGATTGATCCACGCGAGGTTTCTGGGAAAGGGACATGATGCACTAGGAAGAAATTTGTGTTAGATGGTGTCCTGCGTGACATGGCTTTGTTGAGTTAGTTGGCGTTGCTTGTGTGCACCTCCTATAATTCAGTGTTAATTTCTGCGCCATGAAGCTGGCTGCTCCCTCACACCCACAAAGATGGTTCCTCCTGCTCCTTCTAACCCATGAAGTCAACTCTTACTGCTTCCTCAGTTCTAGAGAGCTGGCTGTCACTACATACGCTGATGCACTAGGGTTACCAGACAGCAAGTGTGAAAAATCAGGACAGAGGGTGGAGCCTATATTAAAAAAAGACCCAAAAATCAGGACTGTCCCTATAAAATCGGGAGATCTTGTCACCCTACGATCCACAGAGCTGCCAGTAACTGCTACACTGCAACTTCGCAGCTCCCTGTGAATTCTCCCCCAGACAAGCACAGACACTAGTGGCTGCTCCTTGGACCTACACCGCTGCCGACAACCCCTCCCATCAGGGCTGGCTCCAGCGTTTTTGCCGCCACAAAACGGCAAAAAAAAAAAGCCACAATTGTCTCTACCGCCACCGCTTCTTTCTTCAGCGGCAATTCGGCAGCGGGTCCTTCCCGCTGAGAGGGACTGAGAGACCCGCCACCAAATTGCCGCCGAAGACCCACACATGCCACCCCTTCCCGTTGGCCACCCTAGGCACCTGCTTGCTGCGCTGGTGCCTGGAGCCGGCCCTGCCTCCCAGACTCACATGACTACCTGCCACCTCCAAATTGGGCCCACAAAGGAATGTGCCAGTGCTAAGCAGCCACTTCTCACTGCCCCTCACACTGATATCACCACCTGTCGCTGCTTCCATAACCCAAACAGCCAGTACTTGCCCCAGGCCTCCCTCCATAGTATCCTCACGGCCACTGCCCTCTATTCCTCTAACCTGAACACACACTTCCCTTAACCCACCTCTGCCAGCCGTCGCCACTTCCTTCAAACCAACACCGCCAGCCATCGCCACTTCCCTCAACCCAACTGTCATCACTCCTTCAACCCACCACTGCCATCCATCGCCACTTCCCTCAACCCACCACTGTCAGTCATTGCCACTTCCCTCAACCTGACACTGCCAGACGTCGCCACTTCCGAAACACAACTGTCATCACTCCTTCAACCCGCCACTGCCAGCCATCGCCACTTCCCTCAACCCACCACTGCCAACCGTCGCCACTTCCCTCAACCCACCACTGCCAGCCATCGCCACTTCCCTCAACCCACCACTGCCAACCGTCGCCACTTCCCTCAACCCACCACTGCCAGCCATCGCCACTTCCCTCAACCCACCACTGCTAGCCGTCGCCACTTCCCTCAACCCATCACTGCCAGCCGTCACTACTTCCCTCAACCCGACACTGCCAGACGTCGCCACTTCCGAAACACAACTGTCATCATTCCTTCAACCCACCACTGCCAGCCATCGACAATTCCTTCAACCCACCACTGCCAGCTGTCACCACTTCCCTCAATCCTCAGTCCAACACTGCCAGCTGTAGCCACTTCCCTCAACCCGCCACTGCCAGCCATCGCCACTTCCCTCAACCCACCACTGCCAACCGTCGCCACTTCCCTCAACCCACCACTGCCAGCTGTCGCCACTTCCCTCAACCCATCACTGCCAGTCGTCACTACTTCCCTCAACCTGACACTGCCAGATGTCGCCACTTCCGAAACACAACTGTCATCACTCCTTCAACCCACCACTGCCAGCCATCGCCAATTCCTTCAACCCACCACTGCCAGCTGTCACCACTTCCCTCAATCCTCAGTCCGACACTGCCAGCCATAGCCACTTCCCTCAACCTGACACTGCCAGCCATAGACACTTCCTTCAGCCCAACACCGCCAGCCATCACCACTTCCTTCAAGCTCTTTATAACAGCCCTTAACATTGCTGAAAACTATTACTAGGTCCTCCCTCAGTCTTCTTTTCTCAAGACTAAACATGTCCAGTCTTTTAACCTTTCCTCATAGATCAGGTTTTCTAAACCTTTGATCATTCTTGCTGCTCAATATTGGACTCTCTCCAATTTGACCACATCTTTCCTAAAGTAAGGCCCCCAGAAGTGGACACAATACTTCAGCTGAAGCCTCACCAGAGTTAAGTAGAGCAGTACAGTGACCTCCTGTGTCTTATGTAGGACACTTGTTAATACACCCCAGCATGAGTTTTGCCTTTTTCACACCTGCGTCACATTGTTGATTCACATTCAGTTTACGATCCACAATAACCCCTCTGGCCTTTTCTGCAGCAGTCTGCCTTGCCAGTTATTCCCCATTTTTGTAGCTGTGCATTTGATTTTTCTCCTTCCTAGGTGAAGTACAGTGCACTTGTCTTTACTGAATTTCATCTTGTTGAACTCAGACTAATTCTCCAATTTATCAATGCTGTTTTGAATTCTAATCCTGTCCTCCAGAGTTTCTGTAACCATGCCAAGCTTAGTATCAGAGGGGTAGCCGTGTTAGTCTGGATCTGTGAAAGCAGCAGAGAATCCTGTGGCACCTTATAGACTAACAGAGGTTTTGGAGCGTGAGCTTTCGTGGGTGAATACCCACTTCGTCAGACGCAGGTAGTGGAAATTTCAGGGCAGGTATATGAATCAGCAGCAAGCTAGAGATAAGAGTTACGTAGTCAGGGAGGGGTAGGCGCTGTTCTACGCAGTACGAGGTGGTGAAAAAGGGAGGAGATGTTTCTGTAATTGGCAAGTCATTCACAGTCCTTTGGTTTGTCCAGGCTGATGGTGTCAATTTTGCAATGAACTAACTCAGCAGTTCTCTTTGCAGTCTGGTCCGAGTTTTTGACTGCGGATAGCGACTAAGGTCTGCCTCAACGTGTGGCAAGGGAGTGAAGGTGCTCTCCTACAGGTTTTTGTCTATTGCATTGCCTGATTTGATTGTTCCATTCTTCTTTCCGGAGTGACTGTCCGCTTTGCCGAGTACATAGAGAGGGGCATTGATGGCAATATGATGGCGTATATTTAAATTGTGGGAACATTCGCAGATGTGAATGAACAGTTTGATGGTATTGGGCTGATCTGGTTTAGGTCCTATATGGTTTCGCTGGTGTGAGATCATGTGGCAGGAGTTGGCAAACGGGTTGTTTGGCTGGGATTGGTTCCTTGAGTCTGGAGTTTACTATGGGCGGGTGCAGTTGCTTGTGAGAATACGTTCATAGGGTTGGGGAGTTGTCTGTGGCGGACGGACTGGCCCCCCAAAATGCTGAAAGTTGTGGGATCGATTGGTCCAGGGATGGGTGTAAGATCCTGAAGATGGTTGGAGGGGTCTTAAGCTGGGGTGGTATGTGAGTGCGCAGTGGAGTCCTGTTGGTTTCTTTCTTGTGTCGTGCAGTAGGAAGGCTCTGGTACAAGTCTGGCTCTGTGGATCTGTTTCCTAATTTCTCGTGCGGAGTATTGTAGTTTAGAGAATGCTTGGATGGAGAGAATTGTAGGTGTTAGGTCTCTGTCTGAAGGGTTCAGAGATGCGTTGTACTCAGTGCTTGGCTGTAGAAACAAGGATGTGTGATGTGCCGGGATGGAACTGAGCATGAAGGTAGGCGTAGGGTCGTAGGTTTTCGATATAGAGTGTGTAATGTGACCATCGCTTATTTGCACGTGGTGTTAGAAAGTGGAACCCGTGTAGATTGGTCCGGTGAGGTTGATGGTGGGGTGGAAGTTGTTTGAAATCGTGGTGGAATTTTTTTCTAGAGTTCCTTCCATGGGTCCAGATGATGAGATGATCATGTAGCGTAGGTAGAGGAGGGGCGTGAGTGGACGAAGCTGAGGAAGCGTTGTTCCAGGTCAGCACATAAAAATATTGGCGTATTGTTGGGGCCATGCGGGTGCCCATAGCAGTGCCCTGATCTGGAGTAATATTGTCATCAAACTTGAAATAGTTTTGTGTGTGAGTATAAAGGCACAGAGCTCAGCAGCCAGTTGTGCTGTGGCATCATCAGGGATACTTGTTGCTAACAGCTTGTATATCCATCTGTCGCTGTGGGATGTGTTTGTGTAGAGAGCCTCTACATCCATTGGTGGCTAGGATGGTGTTTTCTGGGGGTGACAATGCGTTGTAGTTTCCTCAGGAAATCAGTGGTGTCACGGAGATAGCTGGGAGTGCTGGTGGCATAGGGTCCGAGTAGACAGTTCCCACACATATCCAGACAGTCACTTCATGTGAGGAGTGCCAATGCCTGAGAATGATGGCGGCGTCCAGGATTTTCCGGGTTTGTGGATCTTGGTAGTAGATAGAAATAACCCATGGTCGGGGGGTCTCTAAGGGTATGCTGGAATTTTTTCTGGTGTTAGTTGTAGGGAAGTGTCCTGAGTAGATGGTCAGTTTCTTAGTGATATTCTCAGTGGGAATCTGAAGGAAGTGCGCTTTGGGGTAGGAATGTGGTAAATTGGATGAGTTGTCTGGCGGGCCTTCCTTCGTATTATTTCTGTTTGTTTAATGTCTATCTGAGTCGCTGTCATGATGACGGAGAGCAGCCTCCTTTAATCAAGGCCTCTATTGATGATAATTCAGGGTGGTTTCTGAGGCTTGGATGCTATGGCGTTCTGGCAACGCCACTTAGGTTATGAGGCAAGCGGTTTGTTGTTTTTCCACGATTTCTGCCTGTGCACGTCGGCGGAAGCATTCAATGTATAGGTCCAGACTGTCATTTCGACCCTCAGGAGGAGTCCATGTGGAGTTCTTCTTCTTGTGCTGTTGCCAAGCTTAGTGTCATCTGCAAGTTTTATAAACATACTGTCCTCTCTGTTATCCAAGTTATTAATGAAAATGTCCAATAGATTATCTCGGACCCTTTCCGTTTCTTCTTTCTCTCCATCCAACCTTGCATCAAATTCTGTTGCTTCCCCCTCTATAACATTTCTAAACCCCACCTGTCCTCTCTCCAACCCTCCTGCTAACACCCGGGGTCATGCCAGGGCTGCCTCTTGTAGCTTCGACCTTTCCACTCTCCCTCACACACCCCTATCCAACCTTCAGTCTATCCAACAACTAGAATAACCTTCCATCCCCATGCTACCCCATGGGCCCCAACACTGGCTCCATCTCCCATCTCCTTCCACCCACTCTCTGGACCAAATTCACCATAGTGTAGCCACACAGAAGGAATCACACAAATGGTGGAGTGGGCCCATAGTGTAGCCACACAGAAGGAATCACACAAATGGTGGAGTGGGCCCACTTCCATGCGTATTGATTCAGCTCATGTCTGGCTCTGACCCCTTGTGTGGCAGTGGGACCCCAGGCACAGTGGAGGTTGGGACTGAATGGGAGAAGCACTTTGCTAGGCGCCAGCACCCGTACGAGCAAGAGACAACATAAGCCAATGAAAAGTATGGTACAACCCCCCCCCCCACCAAAGATAATGAGAACATACTGACCCAGGAGCGGTGCCAAGGTTTTTGGCGCCCTAGGCGGGGGTCCTTCTGCGCCCCTGGTCGGTGGCAATTCTGCGGCAGGGGGGTGTCCTTCCGCGCTCTCGGTATTCGGGGCACTTCGGCGGTGGGTCCCGGACAGAGTGAAGGACCCGCCGCAGAATTGCCGCCGAAGACCCAGAGTGCGGAAGGACCCCCCACCGCCGAATTGCCACCGAGGATGGCAAAATGCCGCCCCCCCAAATCCTGGTGCCCTAGGCGACCACCTAGGTCACCTAAATGGAAGCGCTAGCCCTGCACTGACCCTTCCTAATGATAAGGGCAGGATGAGAATGTGATGGATAGAGATGTTTTGATCGAACCAATATGTGCATGATAATGGGTGGTAACTAATCGCAACAGAGGAGCAATATATAACTTATTTGTACTGGGTGTCGGTGTCCAGCCTAGAGGGCAGTGGAAAGTCCCGCCACTGACTGAGCTGCTCCATTGTCACAGGCAGACATTGATCCGGGGAGCTAGGACCATCCTTCAGTGACAATAAACCTGAGCGAGTGCCTTTGCTAATAAACCAGGTCTCATGGTCCTTATGGGCAGTTTGACTGGCCAGTGCAGCACGCAGAGAGAACACACACACGCAACTAACATATGACAACACTGCACAGAGCTCTTCTTCAGGTCTGGGAAAGGTACTGAGTAAATACAGATAGTTCAGCAAAAGTATGAGCCACTTCACCTTGACCGGCCCTTTAGAATACGTGCTAACTATTTATGCTAAACTATCTGTTCACTCTTGTGTCCAGCTGTGACACTGGGAGCACCTTGCCAGGCCTGAAGAAGAGCTCTATGTAGCCTGCAAGCTTGTCTCTCTCGCCAACAGAAGTTGTCCCAATAAAAGAGATTTCCTCCCGTCCCACTATGTCTCTCACATACATTATTTACTGCGGAGCAGAATTCACCCCAGTAGGAGAGGAGCTGGTGTCAGTAAGAAAGACAATGGAGAATTCTTTCCAATATGAGTTTGGCCAGGCTGAAGAAACCCTGAGTGTGGGATTACCAGCCAGTGCAAGCAAAGGGCATCAAATTCAGCTGCATGGCAAGTTTATAGGTTTTGCAGCCGACTAATGGAACAGTCGAATCCCACAGGGCCATGTGCTAGCAGCCAAGAACGGAGAAGCTCTTTGTTTTTTCTAGTTGTGCAAATTGGGGCCCCGGCCGTCCAGGCTGGCGGTGTCTGACTGAATTGTAATTGCGGGCAGTGTTCCAACAGGAAAGGGGGAGATGCAAGGTGTGTGTGTTTTTGTGTTTCTGTTGTGAAGTGAACTGTGGAGGAAGTGGCAGAATTGACAGGCCTCTGGTGAGCCACACAAGGGGCAGCACAAACAGCACTCATGCAGCTCCCCCCAGCGTCACTATCCACTGGCCTGACCATGTTTGCGACGTGCCCACCCTGCCCAGTGGGAGCTAAACGCATTTCCCACGTGGGTCATCAAATAACGCCTGTCAGTCAGTACCAAGGGCTGATCTGAATGGGTGGCTTCCCAGAGACATGAAAGATTCCACTGGCCTGATTCGCTTCTGCTCTTCCCTTGTGTTGTCAGCTCTACCTTTGCTGCAAAGCAGGGTACAACACCCCCAAACCACAACCCTCTGGGCCCATTCTGCAGACTCATATTGCCTGGGTGTAACTGACAACACAGGAGGCAGGACAGTGGCCCATCAGTGCAAGAGGGAGTACAGCACACAGCGGAGAGGGTAGAATTTTGCAGTCAAAATGTAATTATGGTGGGACATATTCCTCACAATGGCTTTTCGTGTGTGATGGATTTCCCAGCTGAGTGATGCTGCGCGCTGCTATTGCGGAAGGGAATTTCCAGAGTGCTGAAGTCTCCTAATTTCCTGGGAACCTGAGGCAAGTGCAAAGACTTGGTGGGCTCAGAACAGAATCCAGTGCGCTAACCACATATGACACAGCATGCAGGAGATGAGTGGGATCCATGAATTACCTGGTAGGAGTCTGAGTGAAGGGACTTCTGGGAGAAGGTCCTTTCCCAGGAGCCACACAGCCAGGTTATTTAGTCCAATGGTCAAAGAGGCCCCCAAAGATTTGAAACCAGAAACATGAATGATTTGTCTTCGCTCTCCAGGCCCATCTAGGCCTCTCCCTGTCGTCTCTCACACACTATCAGCCCCATTGCCAGCTTTCAGCACTCAGTTGTTAAACATTTTCCTCCCAGCTCCATTGCACTTCCCTTCTCCTGTGGGAGGAGTTCGGTTAACATCCACAAAGCCAGCAACTTCCACCCTCAAACCCCTTTTGCCGCCCAGCCTACAAAAAACTTGACAAAGCTGGGCAGCCAGTGAGCCGTGAACGCAGCCCCCTGCGCTGGCCTGAACACCCGTGTTCCCCCACATGTCTACCTGAGCCCACAACTGCTTTGTCTCTTGTCTTAGACTCTGATTCTCCGCTCTTTGTGGCAGAACCTACCTGTTTGTTTCACATTTGTACAGCGCCTGGCACCACTGGGCTCCAAGGCAATGCAAATAAATATTGGTAAGAACTGAAGAGAAAAGGTCAGCAGCGCCCTGGCCTGGGTAGGGCAGGGGAAAGCCGGCTATCTGGGCCCTGGTTCAGCGGGGTTCTTACTATGAAGCCACATGGGGGGCGGGGGGTGGCGCCTTTCTTTTTTTTAATAAAAATATCTCCCTGCGTGTGAACTGAATTCCAGGCGCATCCTGGCAGGCTGGAACCCTGACCCAAGTTGGAAGACTCTTGGCCCAATTTATTGGAGCTAAGCCACCTTGGGAAGCACCAGAGCAGGGCCCTGTGCGCCCCAAGTATTCCTGGGCCAGCTGTCCAGCTGCCTCTCTGCCCTATGGGGGCTGGGCTCTGCTGTCCTGAAGGAAGCCCTGCTACTACAGGGCACAGGCAGGTGACATTCCCTGGTGACCAACGGGAACCTCCCGTTAAACTGCAGCAGTAAAGGCCTTTCACATCCTCTGGGATTCTCTGCCCTTCCCTGTGGCTGCTGCATGCCTGCCCCCTCTCCAGGGACCATTTGTACCCTCCCCCTTACTCAGGGGCTGGTGGCAGCCATGACCCCTCTTCTAACTCAGGGGCTGCCTGTGCCCATTCTCCTTCCCTCTGATTCCAGGACCAGCTGCACCACAGTCTTCTCAGCTGCCCAGTGAGCTGGCTGCATCCCTGCCCCTAGCCCTGATAATGGAGAAGGCTGCGACCCCTCGGGGCGGTGAAGTCCATTCTGGTCCGGCCCCAGGCCTTTCACCGCTCCTGGATGTCCCACACCTACTGGGAAGAGGGTAGGTGGCCAGAACACCACTGTTCTCCACTTGCCATTCAGCGCAGGGACAGCAAATCAATCGAGGACTGGGATCTTTTGGAGCGGGTGACAGCCCAGACATGAAGCCTGCATGTGTGTGCGTGACAGGCCGTGTCTCAGGGGACCCAAGGAAGGCCAGTGGCAAAGCTGCTCAGGCAGGGCTGCCGTGCGTGAGGCTGCTTGTCTGACGGATTCCAGTCTCAGAGGGATTTGCAGGGGGATCGAGAGAGCAGGCTCACCAGCCTCGGGAAGCAGGGTCATGGCCCCGTTACAGTGCTGGGCAGAGCACCCAGCCAGAGGAGAACGAGAAGGGAAATGCATCTCCCATACAGTTAAGGGAACAATAACCAGCCTATTGCCTGTGAAACAGGAAACTCTCTGGAGAGAAGACAAGGGGCAGCCGGCCTAGCACGAGCCAGTGCCACTTCGCCAACAAGTGCCAAGCCCATCTGCTGAGCTGGCCAATTCTCACTCTGCCTCTGGTCCGCATTACTGGGGAGGCCACAGCTCCATTTCTGAGCAGATCCCTAGGGCCTGAGCCCAGCTGTTCCCTCCCACAGTTATTGGATGGGTGGGGGCAGGAGAGGGGACCCCAGCCCCCATGTGCCGAGAGGGAGAGTGTGCGGCACCACTGCAGCCCCCCAGCTCTGGGAAGGCAGGCAGTGTGACCCCAGCCCCTGGAGCCCAGTGGCATAGCTGAAGCGGGGGCCTGGGAGCACAGTGTGGGCAGTGCCATGCCTGGCTGTTTGGGGAGGCACAGTCTCCCCTACTCGTCGCCCATGAGCCCAGGAATCTGCAGCTACCCATCTGTACTCCCCAGCAAATGCCCTGTGACTGTCTCGGCAGGCCTCTTTCCTCGGCATTGCAAACCACAAGCCTCACTTTCAGCTGAGGCTTGTGAAAACACCAATGCGTCTACTTTCACTGGGGCCGATCACATTGCCAGCATTTGGGCGAGACGAGAAATGTCAAATTTCCAATGAGCTGGGATTTCCCTGTGGAACCTTGTTTGTGCGCACTGCTCACTCAGCTTTCTAAGCACCCGCCCCCTCAGCACCTATTTGCCTTGCCATGGTCGTGCAGGCTGTTACAGAGAAAGCACACACCGTGCTCTCTCCTGGAGACCTTGAGCTTTCTCCTTGCTTTCCTGTGGCTAGAGTGAAAGGTATTTTGAACTAAAAGTGCCTCAGTGATCCCCCTGCCCAGGGCGCTCGGCGGGGCCAATCCCTGTGCCCGGGGTGCTCGGCCAGGGCCGGTCCCCGTGCCCTTGGATAAGACTGACCCCTGTTCCCAGAGCAATATTGTGGCATTTGCCACTTGTCCATTACCAGAAACATCAGCATAGAATGAAAGGCAGTGCTGAGCCCATGGCACGAATACATGGTTGTGATTGAGTAAGGCTGCCAAGCTGCTGATTTCTCCCACCTCTGGTGCCTGGCTCTGGGCAACTCTGGGAATTTGGTCTCAGAGCAAGACCTCAGGAGACAAAGATCTGGCTTGTGAATAATGCAAATGAGGGAAGAAGAGAAGCACAAAACAGCGAGGGTTGCCCCTCCTGCAGCTGGCACGCTGTCCTGAAGGGGCAGCCCAGGATCTGCCCTGCCAAGGAACTCTTTGGGTGGTGCAAGTCTGGCATGGGGGCTGGGGACCGGAGGGGGGCATGGCCAAATGCACAGTGCTTAACCAGATCCTCATCAGACTGCAACCTGCTGCGTGCAAACGTAGGATAATGTGACTCGTGCGAGGTTGCAGCTGTGTGGGTGTGAGGGGAAAGGAGTCACACACACACACACACACTCTGCCCTACTCTAGCTCCTTCCACCTCCCAGGGCACTGCAAACATCCATGAGACTAGCCTTGTCATGCCCCTGGGAAGGTGCGTAGGGCAGTGTCGTCATCATCCCCATTGACACAGGGGCAAACATGGCATCATGGGACTTGCCCAAGATCACACAAGTCCATGGTGAGGCCTGGGTAGGCTCCGGGTCTCAGTCCGGCGCAAGAGCGCCCTCCTCAAAACAAGCTCGTTAGAGGACAGAGCCTCGTGGTGAGCATTCTCCACTCTGGAGCTAGAAGGGAAATCTTCCTTGTGCGCTAGGACCGGGCCCAGGCCCAGCGTGAGCTCAGTGAGGGTTAGGTTTACATTGCCCTGCACCTGGGCTGCTTGTACATACTGGCACCAAATGTGAACTGCTAGAACTGGAGCAATTTACACCTACAACATGCTGGTGTCCGTGGCCAGGCAAGGTGCAGGGCAATGGAAAACCAGGCCCAATGAGCAAACTCAGACTGAGCTGCAGAGTCGTCTCTCCAGGCCACCTAATCTCCTCTCCACACCCCGCACTCGCCCAGGAGTTTAGAAGTGAAGTGGCCCTGCCTGACCTCAGAGAGTCTTGTGTGAGCTCCTAGTCAGTTACACCTACCGCCAACATCCCGCTAGGACACAGCCTCTGCCTCATTCCCTGAGGAGGAGAGAGGCCTCTGGATGGACCTGGCTTTCCCACATACTCAGCGAATGCTCTGCATGCTCCTGGGCTCACGAGCCCCTTTCCAGGAACTGCTGACCATCTCCCAGTCAGTCAGACTCCAGTGATTCTGCTTCACTACCCAATGCTGATGGCTGAAGGAAAAAAAACAGATTCAAACCTCAAACCCTTAGTCCCCAAACCCAGTGAAGGCAGCTGGGTGACAACAGCAAACTTGCTTCTCACAGCACTGACAAGGCCCAGGTGCTTAAAATCAAGGGCATGCATTATTCTCCCAAGTGGCAAGGTATGTTTATTTAATCACAGCACAAACTCTTTAACTCTGACCCGAAATTCACACCAGCCCTTCATCAGGACTGTCAACATACAAACAACTCAAAAGCCTCAGGAAAAAGACACCAGTAGTTTAATATGTTCCCATTAATGGCACGTCCTGGGTTTGGTTTTTATGTGGGCAATGTAAGATTTATGATTTTAACTGGTCTTCGTGTTACTTTCAGTAATAAATGAAGACAGGAAGATAGGATTCAGGGAGACTTAGACAAATTGGAGAAGTGGGCCACAAGAAACCTCATGAAGTTCAACAAGGACAAGGGCAAAGTCCTGCACTTAGGACAGAAAAACCCCATGCACTGCTACAGGCTGGGGACTGTTTGGCTAAGTAGCAGTGCTGAAGAAAAGGATCTTGGGGTTACGGTAGATGGAAAGTTGAACATGAGCCTACAGTGTGCTCTTGTAGCCAAAAAGGCTAATAGCATACTGGGCTGTATTAGTAGGAGTGTTGCCAGCAGATCGAGGGATGTGATTATTCCCCTCTATTCGGCACTGGTGAGGCCGCATCTGGAATATTGTGTCCAGTTTTGGGCGCCACACTACAAAAAGGACGTGGAACAATTGGAGAGAGTCCAGCGGAGGGCAACAAAAATGATTAGAGGACTAGAGCACATGACTTATGAAGAGAGACTGAAGGAACTAAGCTTATTTAGCCTGCAGAAGAGAAGACTAAGGGGGGATTTGATAGCAACCTTCAACTACTTGAAGGGGTGCTCCAAGGAGGAGGGAGCTAGGCTGTTCTCAGTGGTGACGGAGGACAGAACAAGGAGCAATGGTTTGAAGTTGCAGTTGCGGAAGTCGAGGCTGGATATTAGAAAAAACTTTCTGACTAGGAGAGTGGTGAAGTATTGGAATGGGTTACCTAGGGAGGTGGTAGAATCTCCATCTTTAGAGCTATTTAAGGTCCGGCTAGACCGCACCCTGGCTGGGATTATTTAGGGAAAGTGGTCCTGCCTTTAGCAGGGGGTTGGACTAGATGACCTCATGAGGTCCCTTCCAGCCTTTTGATTCTATGATTCTATGATTCTAAGACACAGGTTTACATTTTGTATAAATAAAGGAGATTGGTCATATCACCGGATTATGAAATTAAAGGGGCGAGTGTTGCTGGCCAAGCTAATAACAGCTCCTGCCAAACCCAGCCTATTCCCAAGCACACCTGATGTGCTGACCCGGCTAAATTAGCCAGGCAGACACAGCACAGCCAGCTAGCAGAGGGCCTTGGCCCAGAGCCCAGATCACTGAATTCCACAGACACTGCTGAGCATACAAATCCATGGGGCCTCTAAGCAGATGGGCTGCACCTCTCTGAACCTTAGTTACTGCCTCTTGGCTATATGGCTAATAATGCTTTGTCCATTCATCTGCAGCTCTCGGAGTCCGGGATGTAAGTGGGGGCAGCACCAGCAGACTGAGTGCAAAAAGTGGGCCCACCTCACTGTGGTCTGGCAGAGATGCCAGAGGTTTCTCTCTCAGAGGCTTGCACTCTGCTCCCAACTCCTTAAGCAAACATTACAAAGTCTCTTAAATGCTCAAGTCTTCAATTACTGCATGCCTCTATGCATTTCCTTCCAGCCGGGGGCTTTGGGTGGTGCACAGAGGGAGAGGATTCTTCTTCCCAGATCCTGGGTTCCTTCACTTTCAGAAACTGACCCAGGCCAGTTCAGAGGCCAAGGATGAAAACATTGTCAGCCAGGTGGCCTGTTGGTTTTCCCCCAGTCACAGCACTGACAGAGAACTGAGTCTCCTTTTCAGAGAGCAGCTGCTGTTTAAACATGTTACTGCACTGTCCCTTGCACACTGTATTTTGCATGAGAAAATACAGAACTCTCCCCCTAGGATGTTCCAGGGTTGTGGACTCCTGTGAATCCATTGGGCAGATTGAGGGACACAAAGAAATACCTGGGAATTTGCAAAACATTGATAATCGGAGCCGTTTGAAAGCATTTTACTCTCAGCCAGTCCTCACTCAGCATAATCAAAAGCGTGAGAAAATAGTCAAGGTGCCAATGACCCTCAACCCACATTTCTGAAAGCACCAGTGTGGGTTTTTCCTTCTTGGAGTGGCGGGCTGGGGAGGCAGGACGGGAGTTACAAGGGAGATCAAATGATAATGAGAGTTAAAATGGGATTTAGTGTACAGGAAAGTGTGTTTAAAATGACAAACTATCACAAAGTGTGAGGGATTCCCTGGTCCTGCTTGCAGGCTAGAGGACTCTGGGGAAGCCACATGTTTTGAGTCAGTTATAGTAAGGTGAGGGTGAATTGTGCCTCTGTTTCTGGAAGCAGCCTGCCTTGTCTCTCTCTTTTAAGTTCCTGTGTGTCTTCGTTCTGAATGCTACGGAACAGCCATGTTCCGTTACAACCTTCCAGCAAGACTCTTGTGTTGATCTAACATCTCTGGGTGTCTCCAGGAATGTTAACAGTGAGGTTATCCCCTCTCCATAAGACAGCCTGACACACCTGCCGAGCAGAAGCTAGACCGCTGGTCTGTCAGCACAGCCCTCAGCCACTTGAGCTAAAGGCCCCAGCCGAGTAGCACTTAAAGAAACACCCTTGCGCTCAATCGAAGGCAACATGTTCACCCAAATACAGTGCCAGTTCTGCTCCCATCTAAGTCAACGACAGCAAGATTGCGTCTGTAGCTCCCAGCTCCTTGTCCTAGATAGTAGGCCAGAGCCAGCCTCAGTCACAGAAAAGCTGAGGGTTTCTGCAGGCATGTCTGGATCCCGATGTGTTGTTTCAGAGTCACAATGATAGACGATTTTAATGCCCATTTCTCTCTCTGAGCTGCTGTGTCACAAACACATAAGCGCTCCCCGAGGTGTGTGTGGGAACGAGCACACGGCAAAGCCTCATCTCCAAGGCAGACCAAGCCCGGAAAATGCCGCTGAGGTGCCAGGAGCCCTTGAATCCAGGTAGCTGCACCACTGACTGGACATGATAACACAGTACCTGTGACGCATGCACAGTCCCTATGCAGTGATGTGACTGGCTGGGACAGAGCCCCCAGCACAGCGAAACAGGGCATGGAGACCAGTGCCCAGGCTCTATCGGCATGGCCAATCCAGGCTGCTTCCCAGGCACCCGTAATACCCCCCGTCATGAGCCCGAGGTCACGGTGTGAGGCTGCTCACTCAAACCAGCAGCATGAAAAGGGTGTTAGAAAAAACAAAGGGCCCGAGCCCATGGGACCCTAGTTCAGCCCCTCATGCATACATAGGCTTGTAAGGAGTCAATGCCGTGACCCACTGCCTCGTTCACCAATCCGCCCACGTCGAGGGCAGCAGGTCTCCTGTAGAACAAGCATGTGTGACCCTGGAATTAGAGACTCTATCAGAAGAGCGACAAAGAGTCCTGTGGCACCTTAAAGACTAACGGGTGTATTGGAGCATGAGCTTTCCTGGGTGAATACCCACTTCATCAGACGCATGCCTCTATCAGAAGAGGTGACTATGCCGAGCCCTGAGAAATGGCACAGCAAAGCCGCCGCAGTACACTGAGGCATTGGGCCTTCTGCTTAGGGTCGAGCTAAAAGGCTCCTTCCAGCTGCAGGGAAATTAATGCTCCTGCAAACTTCTCTCTTGCCAGTTTTGCAAGAATCCCCCATAAAGTTGGACTCTTGGAACTGTCCTGAAAATGTCCCAAGTGCCTCAAATGCTCCGTGGGGCCGGGACTATTCTGTTTGCTGAGTGCAGCGAACAAATATCCTGCCATCTGTCCTCGCAATCCTAACAAACTACGCCAGAGTTCTCCACCACTTCCCACCCGCTAGAAACACATCTCTGGGTTTGCACACATCACCCATCCTCTACAGTCGCCAAGAACTCCCTGGAGCCCCGCAAAGGAGAACTTTCAAAGGCAGCTGCTGTGCTACTTCTGTGCCGATGGCTGCACCCATTTACGCCAGCTGGGGATCTGGCCCATGATGTTTTGCCCATACGTCTAGTGCTTCCCAGGTTTCCATATGGGAGACAGTCGTGTCACTAGCATTCCCAGAAAGCATCATTCCTCAGCAGTTACCTCACATAGGACAATCTGATGGTCCTCCTCCCCTACCCCCACACTCCTCTGCTCCGCCCATAGATGGTCAGAGATGAAGAACACCCAATCCTCTACCTCAGCAGGAAACTCCTCCTGAGAGAGCAGAAGTATGCCGTGGTTGAGAGAGAGTGCCTAGCTGTGAAACGGGCCATGGAAACACTACGTTATTACCTTCTGGGATGACGGTTTACCCTTGTGACCGACCATGCACCCCTCCAGAGGATGCAGAGAAATAAAGAGAAGAACACAAGAGTGACCAGATGGTTCCTGTCCCTACAACCTTTTCCATTAACCATACAACACCATGCTGGAAACCGCCACGGCAATGCAGATGGCTTGTCACGGGTACACTGCCTGACGTCCCAAGTCGCTCAACCCCGTGGTCTGAGCGGGGCGGGTGGGATATGTATCAGGGTCCGGCCAGATGGCTACAGGAACGTGTTAGAAGGCAGATATATTTGTCCCAGATTAAGTAGATCCCTTTTCCTTGGGTAAGGTAATAGGGGCAGTTCCAGAACAAGCAGGAACTTGCTGGAATCAATTAAAGCAGACAGGCTAATTAGGACACCTGGAGCCAATTAAGAAGAAACTGCTAGAATCAATTAGAACAGGTTGGCTAATGAGGGCACCTGAGTTAAAAAGGACCTCACTTCAGTTTGTAGTGTGCATGCGAGGAGCAGGGAGCAAGAGGCACTAGGAGCTGAGAGTGAGAAGACATACTGCTGGAAGACTGAGGAGAACAAGCATTATCAGACACCAGGAGAAAGGTCCTGTGGTGAGGAGGTGTCATGGACTCACAGATCGTGCCCACTTTTGGCCCTGTGCGGTCCGTGGGGGGTGCCCCTTTCAGTGAGACAGCCCTTCTCGGGGGTCCACTCTCTCTCGGGGTCAGGCCCCTCCACCTCCTGGAGCCACACCTCTCTGAGCCTTAGCACGTCTGTCTTTGCCGTGGGCCCCCTCCGGGAGTCCACGCGCTCTGGACCCCCTGGGCCTCTTCACACCCGAAAGGGCTGATGCAACCCTGTTCTCTAGACCGGAGTGACTCTCAGCCAGCATAAAACAGGAGGGTTTATTGAGAGTTGAACACAGCACAGGAAACTTTCAGGGCCTTAGGCCTAGCCTCTTACAATAACAGCACATCCCAGTCTCCCTGCATTCAGGTGGGCTCTGCCTGCTTCCCCTCACCAGCCCGAGCCCCCCTGCTTTCCAGCTGGGTCTCTGATATTCCCGGCCTCAAGCCCCGCCTTAGTTCATTGTCTTTTCTCAAGGTAAACAAGGTCGTAAACAGGAAGGCTGAGTCCCCTCTCCTCGCAGCTCTCCTCTGGCTGAAACCGGCTGGTCAGGTCACCAGGATCCTCTCTCTGCAGCCCATTGTCCTTCCACTGGCCAGAACCGGTTGTTTCCTGGGCTGGGGTCCCGAGTCCCTTTCCAGTTCTCTGTAACAACAAACTCCCTCTCCCCTCACCTCGTTAAACCAGTAACACCCAGGGACATTGAGTTCCACCCCCCGTGCATGCAAACTCTGGAAAAGACAGAAAACCCCAAGAAAAAACCCCCACTTCATCACAGAAGGCCATGGGGAAGTAGCCCTGGGAGTTGTAGCTGTCATGCAGCTGTTCCAGGAGGCACTCTAGACAGCTGCAGTCCACAGGGCCCTGGGCTGGAACCCGGAGTACAGGGCGGGCCCGGGTTCCCCCCAAACCTCCCAACTCCTGATCACACACAGGAGGAATTGATCTGGACTGTGGCTTCTACCAGAGGGTAAGGTCTCTGGCCTGTTTCCTGACCCACATCGTGAATCTCTGAAGCGAGCAAATCCGCCAATAAGTGCAGGATCCACTAAGGTAGAGGAGGAACTTTGTCACAGGGCACATTTCTAATGAAGTCAAGGTGACTGAACATGGCCTGTTCAACAAATAGAAGATTATACTGAGCCAGATGGTGACAATTTTGCTTGGTGAAAATCAAGAGGGGAAATCTGAGGATGCTATAAAATATGTACATTCGTCAAAAGAGAGCAAGAGCGAAGAGACTGAATGAAACCAGAAACTTCAGCAATGTGTTGGCAGGTGGACTGCAATGCAGAGAAGTGCAGTGAACGCTTTTCAAACCACAAGGCCATAGTAGCATGGCATGAATTAATCGTAACCTCTCCTGAGACAGTTCTAGTGCAAATGTCAACATGGCCAGTTCTGCAGAGGACTCTTCCGTGCACAATGTCTGCTAAAAAATGACAATCAAATGTGAGCATTGGGAAGGAGGTAGAGAAGAGTGGAGGATATATTGGAATGGTAATTTTAGACATGGATGGTTTGATGTTACCTTGAACATCGCGACCAGCTTCGGATTCCTCATCTTGAGAAACATCAGACCAGAAAATGGAGAGGTCAAGAGAAAGGCAAGAGAAATGGAGGTGGACTTAAATACAAGGTAAATGAAACAGAACATAACCAGTTAGTTTGGGAACAGGGAATAGTAAAAAGCAACAGAGGTGAGGTATGTGCAATGATAAATTGTCTCCTGTCTGCCTGTCATAAACAAATAGCTAAGGGTTAATGTTTCTTTTACCTGTAAAGGGTTAACAAAGGGAACCAGGAGAAAGAAGACGGGGGGAGGGGATCAATGCTCTCCTGTTTAAGCTCTAGTGTCCCAGGGCGGGAAAGAAGCTAAGGGGGAGAGAGGAGAGAATCTTTCCTGGTTCCTGTCTTTGGGTGTGTCTTTTGTGGAAGAGAGAAGACATGCTTCTTGGGTATTGTGATGTAAGTAGGTTGCATCAGTAACTTTCTAGGTTAGCCAGAGAGGAAATTCGGGTGGGAGAGAGGTGGGGGGAAGGGTTTATATGTTCCCTTTGTTAGGAAACTGCAGGGACTCAGGGCATCTGAGTTTTGGGGTCCCACAGGGAAGTTTTGGGGGACCCAAGTGTACCAGGCACTGAAATTCCTGGTTGGTGGCAGCCTATCAGATATAAGCTGGTAATCAAGCTTAGAGGCTTTCATGCTGGTACCCAATCTTTGAGACGCTAAGGTCCAGATTTGGGAATTATACCATGACACTGCCCCATCTCTTAAACAGAGGACATGGGGAATCAGTGACATTAAAAAGCAGCACAATGGGAATAGATGAAAGTGAAATCAGTTCCAGCAATATGATACTGAAGCAAGTAACTTCCAGCCAGATTCTCACACCTTCACAGATATGGAGTAATACCTCTCTTTGCAAGGATGTCTGCAATCTAGAGACGCCTCCCTGTTCCCTCTGCTACTCCATGTCCTTCTCAAGAACTTCTTATGTTCTTATTAGAGTAAAAAGATCTAGTTAACATGCTTCTTCCACAATCCCACACTGCCCCCATGCCTTCCCAGGCACCAATGTAGAAATAGAAATCAGCAAGTGCTAGGCTAGTGCTTTCTAGTATCAAGCGTTTACCCCAGAGTTCGGGTTTGCTTTGGGTCATTATATTTTGTAAACTATGCCATATTTTTAAGGCTATTGTGACACCCTGGCACCCCGTTATTCACCACTGTCACATAATTAGGATATGTTTTGCATAAAGTATGCCTTGTGAGGTGTCATTCTAAAAGTCTTGATCTGCTAGACGTTAATATCTTGTTGGCTCGTATGTGTTATCATCAAATGTGAAGTTATGAAGTTTGGCTACATATGTGTTACTGAAGCATGTCGTGAGGTTGAATACACTCTAAAGCAGCTTTTCGGATACAACAGTAAAAAGGTCAAACAATGTTCATGGTTTATTGAGGAAATGCACACAAACACCAGGATTACCCCAGGAACGGTGTACAACAAAAATCTCTCAGAGATATCACTGCATAATGGGAACTGTTTGACCCAGGTCACGGCAAAAGAGCTTTCCTGCAAGTGGGAAGAAGATAAAAAAGAGGGAAATGACATCATGATGGCACCTCACTCTCCCTATAACATCACAGGCTCTAGGAAGAAGGATAAAGGAATTTGAGGCGCAAGTGATGTTCTTGTCCATCCTTCCTGTGCAGGAAAAAGACCTGGGTAGAGACTGTCGAATTGTGGAAGTTAACGAATGGCTACGCAGGTGGTGTTGGAGAGAAGGCTTTGGATTCTTCGACCATGCAATGGTGTTCCAAGAAGGAGGAGTGCTAGGCAGAGACGGGCTCCACCTAACGAAGAGAGGGAAGAGCATCTTCGCAAGCAGGCTGGCTAATCTAGTGAGGAGAGCTTTAAACTAGGTTCACCAGGGGAAGGAGACCAAAGCCCTGAGGTAAGTGGGGAAATAGGATACTGAGAGGAAGCATGAGCAGGATAGTGCAAGAGGGGGGACTCCTGTCTCAGACCGAGAAAGCGGGACAATCAGCGAGTTATCTTAAGTGCCTATACACAAATGCAAGCAGCATGGGAAACAAGCAGAGAGAACTGGAAGTCCTGGCACAGTTAAGGAACTATGATGTGATTGGAATAACAGAGACTTGGTGGGATAACTCACATGACTGGAATACTGTCATGGATGGATATAAACTGTTCAGGAAGGACAGGCAGGGCAGAAAAGGTGGGAGAGTTGCATTGTATGTAAGAGAGCAGTATGACTGCTCAGAGCTCCGGTATGAAACTGCAGAAAAACCTGAGAGACTCTCTGGATTAAGTTTAGAAGTGTGAGCAACAAGGGGGATGTCGTGGTGGGAGTCTGCTATAGACCACCAGACCAGGGGGATGAGGTGGATGAGGCTTTCTTCCGGCAACTAGCAGAAGTTACTAGATCGCAGGCCCTGGTATCTGCT